>NW_026781735.1:17500-193884 GCF_030144855.1 Hypanus sabinus | reverse complement strand
CCCACGTAATTCTACATACCTCCATCAAATCCTCCCTCACTCTCCTACGCTCCAGGGAATAAAGTATTCAACCTTTCCGCATAACTCAAACCGAATCAAAATACTTCAACAGTAATAATGCTCCCATTTTCCATTTAATGACGAATGGGAATTTATCAATGCAAGTCGTCAGAACGCCAATACTTCACTGTGATCTTACCAAACGAATCTCTGCGATCGATGAAGTCCCAATGAAGGGTCTCAGTCCGAAACGTCGACTGTTCACCCCCCTCAGTAAATGCAGCCCGACCCTGCGGAGTCCCTCCTGCATTTTGTGTGCGTTGCTCTGGATTTCCAGCGTCTGCAGAATCTCTCGTGTTTGATCTTCATTTCTGCCCCCAGGAGGCATTCACGGGGCGGAAACCACCCCCCCATGCCAGGCTGTGGGACGTCACCACCCGACTGCCCTTTGTGCTCGGGTCGGGGTCTTGATTTCCCAAGAGATTTTGGGAGCCGGAACCTGGAGCAGGACATGCACAGGCTGCAGGAGGGACTCCCTCCGCTTCCATCCTCTGCACTCACTACCTACTGGAGGAGTTCTCTCTCCCTTCCATCTTCCTCCACCCTCCACACCCACTACCCACCGGAGGAGCTCCCTCATCCTCCACCCTCAGTTCCCGAGGCAGGGTTTCGACCTGGAACGTCGACAGTCCCTCTCTGCCCCCCACCAGCCCGCCAGAGGAACTTCCCTCCTGTCCACCCTCAATTCCCGAGGCAGGCTTCTGACCGGGGACACCAACAATGC
Source organism: Hypanus sabinus (assembly GCF_030144855.1). Taxonomy (NCBI): domain Eukaryota; kingdom Metazoa; phylum Chordata; class Chondrichthyes; order Myliobatiformes; family Dasyatidae; genus Hypanus; species Hypanus sabinus. Next base: position 193,100 of record NW_026781735.1, on the reverse strand, counting down.
ACCCCCCGCCACCAGCGCCAGCAGTTTGTTTGTTGGCTTGGGGTCGTCATGGAAACAGCACAGCAAGAGTCCACAAAACCAGCCTTTTTCCTACTGGCTTTGTAGGGTGAAAACCTTCTGCAGAAGTAAGCCTTGAGGAGCACTGGGAGGGGGGCCGGCACTGTGGCAGGGGGGGGTTAATCTTTAGGCCGAGGTCCTGTCTGTACCTCAGTTCAAAAAGAAGCCACCCCTCCCAGCATGCTGGGGTAATACTCCCTAACCATCTAGACCGTTGGGTGGATCTTGCTGTGCACAAAGGTTCCTGCTCCGTAATGGAGGCCGCGCTTCAAAAGCAAGGCCCTGCTCGTGGAGTGTCTCAATGCTCCCCTCTCCCTCTACAAATGGGGTTGCCTCCCCACCTGCCTGCTGCATCTTGTGCGCGCCAACTGACTGGTCTTTCGATGCCCGTTTCAGATCGCCAATGTGATCATCAGCCGCTACCTCTCCATGCCCCCCAACACCGTCCTGGTGGGCTTGGCCCAGGCCGCCGGGAGAGGCTAGCAGGCCCGCTGCCAGCCTCCCAGCTCCCTCGCCTTCGGACGGGACTCGGCTGGAGTCCTCGACAAGCTGAGCACGGTCCCCGAATGGCTCTGCCCACCATCGACCGCCGGAGGGGGCGAGTGGGGGCTGGAAGCAAATAAAGAAATTGGACCACGCACACACAGACCGAGGCCTCTTTGTGACCCTGCGGTAAACCCCATCCCGGGCACCCCCGGACGGGGGATGGACAACTTGGTGTTCTCTGGCTGCCCCCTATGCCTCTCCCAAGGGTTGTAACAGGCAACTCCGCCACCACCTTACACACACACACACAGACACACACGTACACAAGGGGAAAGAAGCAGACAACCCAGGCTGCTTGATAGGATCGAGACCGTCCTATGCAGGCCTCAATTCCTCAACGGGGCATTAACGGGACGCCGAGCCCGGCTGTAAGTGGCAAGTGTGCGGATAAGAGTGAAGGTCGAGGCTGCGGGGTTAAAGGAGGATTCTTAGCGGCATGGAGGTACAGATGGATCTTGGAGTCCACAGATGTCCAAGATGATAGGGTGGGTAAGAAGGTGCACGGCGTGGAGGCCTTCATTAATCGGGGAATTGAGCTCAAGAGCCATGAGGTAATGATGCAGATCTAGAAAACCCTGGTTAGACCTCACTCGGAGAATAGTGTTCGGTTCTAGTTGCCTCATCACAGGACGGATGTGGAAGCTTTAGAGAGAGTGCAGAGGAGATTCACCAGGATGCAGCCTGGATTAGAGAGGGAGCAGAGGAGATTCACCAGGGTGCTGCCTGGATTAGAGAGGGAGCAGAGGAGATTCACTAGGATGCTGCCTGGATTAGACAGGGTGCAGAGGAGATTCACCAGGATGCTGCCTGGATTAGAGAGGGTGCGGAGGAGATTCACCAGGACGCTGCCTGGATTAGAGAGGGTGCAGAGGAGATTCACCAGGACGCTGTCTGGATTAGAGAGGATGCAGAGGAGATTCACCAGGACGCTGCCTGGATTAGAGAGGGTGCAGAGGAGACTCACCAGGATGCCGCCTGGATTAGAGACGGTGCAGAGGAGATGCACCAGGATGCTGCCTGGATTAGAGACGGTGCAGAGCAGATTCACCAGGACGCTGCCTGGATTAGAGAGGGTGTGGAGGAGATTCACCAGGATGCTGCCTGGATTAGAGAGGGTGCACAGGGAGATTCACCAGGACGCTGCCTGGATTAGAGAGGGTGCAGAGGAGATTCACCAGGATGCCGCCTGGATTAGAGAGGGTGCAGAGGAGATTCACCAGGATGCTGCCTGGATTAGAGAGGGTGCAGAGGAGATTCACCAGGATGCTACCTGGATTAGAGAGGGTGCAGAGGAGATTCACCAGGACGCTGTCTGGATTAGAGAGGGTGCAGAGGGAGATTCACCAGGACGCTGCCTGGATTAGAGAGGGTGCAGAGGAGATTCACCAGGATGCCGCCTGGATTAGAGAAGACGTCTTGCCAGGAGAGGTCGAGCAAGCTCGCGCCTTTCTCTATGGAGTGAGGGAGGATAAGAGGCGATTTGCTGGAGGTGTTTAAGATGGAGAAGAGGCATAGATTGAGCAGACAGCTGGAGACATTTCCCAGAATGGCTAATATGAGGGGGGCATAACGTTAAGGTAATTGGAGGAAAGCATGGGGAGGTGATGTCGGAGGTAGGATTATCACACACAGCGAGGTCGGTGGGTGTGTGGAACAGAGGTGCTGGTACAAGAGTCACATTAGCGACATTTAAGAAATTCTTAAATGCACGATAGAAAAATAGAAAGGAAGGGGTTCAATTGATCTTGGAGTGGAGAAAAGGGTCAGCACAAATTTGTGGGCTGAAGGGCCTGTACTGTTCTATGTTGAAAGTGCCAAGTTAATTTATCATCAAAGTACCTCTATTCATCATATACAACCCTGAGATCAGTTTCCTTGTGGGCACACACATTAAGTCCAACAATCAGTGAAAGAACCGACCCGCTGGGACGGATAGGCAACCGGTGTGCAAAGGACAACAGACTGCGCAAACTTAAAATTAGAAATCAATATTGAGAAGATGAAGATGAAAAATCCTTGGAAGTGAGTCCATTGGTTCTGGGAACAGTTTAGTTCTGGGGGGTGAGGGGCGAGTGAATTTGAGCGAAGCTATCCCCTCTGGTTCAGGAGGCTGATGATTGAGGGGTGGTAACTGTTCCTGAACCTGGTAGTGTGTGTCCTGAGGCTCCTGTACCTCCTTCCTGATGGTTGAAGGGTAATAACTGTACCTGAACCTTGTGGTGTGGGACCTGAGGCTCCTGTACCTTCTATCTAATGATTGAGGGGTAATAACTGTTCCTGAACCTGGTGGTGTGAATCCTGAGGCTCCTGTACCACCTTCCTGATGGTTGAGGGGTGATAACTGTTCCTGAACCTGGTGGTGTGAGTCCTGAGGCTCCTGTACCTCCTTCCTAATGGTTGAAGGGTAATAACTCTTCCTGAACCTGGTGGTGTGGGTCCTGAGCCTCCTGTTCCTCCTTCCCAATGGTTGAGGGGTGATAACTGTACCTGAACCTGGTGGTGTGAGTTCTTAGGCTCCTGTACCTCCTTCCTGATGGTCGAAGGGTAGTTACTGTTCCTGACCCTGGTGGTGTGGGACCTGAGGCTCCTGTACCTCTTTCCTGATGGTTGAGGGGTAATAACTGTTCCTGAACCTGGTGGTATGGGACCTGAGGCTCCTGTACCTGCTTCCTGATGGTTGAGGGGTGATAACTGTTCCTGAACCTGGTGGTGTGAGTCCTGAGGCTCCTGTACCTCCTTCCTGTTGGTTGAGGGGTAATAACTGTTCCTGAACCTGGTGGTGAGAGTCCAGAGGTTCCTGTACCTCCGTCCTGATGGTTGAGGTGTAATAACTGTTCCTGAACCTGCTGGTATGGGACCTGAGGCTCCTGTACCTGCTTCCTGATGGTTGAGGGGTGATAACTGTTCCTGAACCTGGTGGTGTGGGTCCTGAGGCTCCTGTACCTCCTTCCCAATGGTTGAGGGGTGATAACTGTACCTGAACCTGGTGGTGTGAGTTCTTAGGCTCCTGTACCTCCTTCCTGATGGTCGAAGGGTAGTTACTGTTCCTGACCCTGGTCGTGTGGGACCTGAGGCTCCTGTACCTCTTTCCTCATGGTTGAGGGGTAATAACTGTTCCTGAACCTGGTGGTATGGGACCTGAGGCTCCTGTACCTGTTTCCTGATGGTTGAGGGGTGATAACTGTTCCTGAACCTGGTGGTGTGAGTCCTGAGGCTCCTATACATCCTTCCTGATGGTTGAGTGGTGATAACTCTTCCTGAACCTGGTGGTGTGGTACCTGAGGCTCCTGTACCTCCTTCCTGATGGTTGAGGGGTGATAAATGTTCCTGAACCTGGTGGTGTGAGTCCTTAGGCTCCTGTACCTCCTTCCTGATGGTTGAGGGGTGATAACTGTTCCTGAATCTGGTGGTGTGGGACGTGAGGCTCCTGTACCTCCTTCCTGATGATTGAGGTGTGATGACTGTTCCTGAACCTGTTGGTGTGGGTTCTGAGGCTCCTGTACCTCCTTCCTGATGGTTGAGGGGTGATACCTGTTCCTGAACCTGGTGGTGTGAGTCCTGAGGCTCCTGTATCTCCTTCCTGATGGTTGAGGGGTGATAACTGTTCCTGAACCTGGTGGTGTGGGACCTGAGGCTCCTGTACCTGCTTCCTGATGGTTGAGGGGTGGTAACTGTTCCTGAACCTGGTGGTGAGAGTCCAGAGGCTCCTGTACCTCGTTCCTGATGGTTGAGGGGTGGTAACTGTTCCTGTCCCTGGTGGTGTGTGTCCTGAGGCTCCTGTACCTCCTTCCTGATGGTCGACGGGTAGTTACTGTTCCTGACCCTGGTGGTGTGGGACCTGAGGCTCCTGTACCTCCTTCCTGATGGTTGAGGGGTAATAACTGTCCCTGAAACTGATGGTGTGGGACCTGAGGCTCCTATACCTCCTTCCTGATGCTTGAGGATTAATAACTGTTCCTGAATCTGGTGGTGTGAGTCCTGAGGCTCCTGTACCTCCTTCCTGATGGTCGAAGGGTAGTTACTGTTCCTGACCCTGGTGGTGTGGGACCTGAGGCTCCTGTACCTCTTTCCTGATGGTTGAGGGGTAATAACTGTTCCTGAACCTGGTGGTATGGGACCTGAGGCTCCTGTACCTGCTTCCTGATGGTTGAGGGGTGATAACTGTTCCTGAACCTGGTGGTGTGAGTCCTGAGGCTCCTGTACCTCCTTCCTGTTGGTTGAGGGGTAATAACTGTTCCTGAACCTGCTGGTGAGAGTCCAGAGGTTCCTGTACCTCCGTCCTGATGGTTGAGGGGTAGTTACTGTTCCTGACGCTCGTGGTGTGAGTCCTGAGGCTCCTGTACCTCCTTCCTGATGGTTGAGTGGTGATAACTGTTCCTGAACCTGGTGGTGTGAATCCTTAGGCTCCTATACCTCCATTCTGATGGTTGAGGGGTGATAACTGTTCCTGAACCTGGTGGTGTGAGTCCTTAGGCTCCTGTACCTCCTTCCTGATGGTTGAGGGGTGATAACTGTTCCTGAATCTGGTGGTGTGGGACCTGAGGCTCCTGTACCTCTTTCCTGATGGTTGAGGGGTAATAACTGTTCCTGAACCTGGTGGTATGGGACCTGAGGCTCCTGTACCTGCTTCCTGATGGTTGAGGGGTGATAACTGTTCCTGAACCTGGTGGTGTGAGTCCTGAGGCTCCTGTACCTCCTTCCTGTTGGTTGAGGGGTAATAACTGTTCCTGAACCTGGTGGTGAGAGTCCAGAGGTTCCTGTACCTCCGTCCTGATGGTTGAGGGGTAGTTACTGTTCCTGACGCTCGTGGTGTGAGTCCTGAGGCTCCTGTACCTCCTTCCTGATGGTTGAGTGGTGATAACTGTTCCTGAACCTGGTGGTGTGAATCCTTAGGCTCCTATACCTCCATTCTGATGGTTGAGGGGTGATAACTGTTCCTGAACCTGGTGGTGTGTGTCCTTAGGCTCCTGTACCTCCTTCCTGATGGTTGAGGGGTGATAACTGTTCCTGAATCTGGTGGTGTGGGACGTGTGGCTCCTGTAACCTCCTTCCTTATGGTTGAGGGGTGATAACTGTTCCTAAACCTGGTGGTGTGGGTCCTGAGGCTCCTGTAGCTCCTTCCCAATGGTTGAGGGGTGATAACTGTTCCTGAACCTGGTGGTGTGAGTCCTGAGGCTCCTGTACCTCCTTCCTGATGGTTGAGGGGTGATAACTGATCCTGAACCTGGTGGTGTGGTACCTGAGGCTCCTGTACCTCCTTCGTGATGGTCGAGGGGTGGTAACTGTTCCTGAACCTGGTGGTGTGAGTCCTGAGGCTCCTGTACCTCCTTCCCAATGGTTGAGGGGTGATAACTGTACCTGAACCTGGTGGTGTGAGTTCTTATGCTCCTGTACCTCCTTCCTGATGGTCGAAGGGTAGTTACTGTTCCTGACCCTGGTCGTGTGGGACCTGAGGCTCCTGTACCTCTTTCCTCATGGTTGAGGGGTAATAACTGTTCCTGAACCTGATGGTGTGGGTCCTGAGGCTCCTGTACCTCCTTCCAGATAGTTGAGGGGTGATAACTGTTCCTGAACCTGATGGCGTGGGTCCTGAGGCTCCTGTACCTCCTTCCCGATGGTTGAGGTGTAATAACTGTTCCTGAACCTGGTGGTGTGGGTCCTGAGGCTCCTGTACCTCCTTCCTGATGGTTGAGGGGTGATAACTGATCCTGAACCTGGTGGTGTGGTACCTGAGGCTCCTGTACCTCCTTCGTGATGGTCGAGGGGTGGTAACTGTTCCTGAACCTGGTGGTGTGAGTCCTGAGGCTCCTGTACCTCCTTCCCAATGGTTGAGGGGTGATAACTGTACCTGAACCTGGTGGTGTGAGTTCTTAGGCTCCTGTACCTCCTTCCTGATGGTCGAAGGGTAGTTACTGTTCCTGACCCTGGTCGTGTGGGACCTGAGGCTCCTGTACCTCTTTCCTCATGGTTGAGGGGTAATAACTGTTCCTGAACCTGATGGTGTGGGTCCTGAGGCTCCTGTACCTCCTTCCAGATAGTTGAGGGGTGATAACTGTTCCTGAACCTGATGGCGTGGGTCCTGAGGCTCCTGTACCTCCTTCCCGATGGTTGAGGTGTAATAACTGTTCCTGAACCTGGTGGTGTGGGTCCTGAGGCTCCTGTACATCCTTCCCGATGGTTGAGGGGTAATAACTGTCCCTGAAACTGATGGTGTGGGACCTGAGGCTCCTATACCTCCTTCCTGATTCTTGAGGATTAATAACTGTTCCTGAACCTGGTGGTGCGAGTCCTGAGGCTCCTGTACCTCCTTCCTGATGGTTGAGGGGTGATAACTGTTCCTGACCCTGGTGGTGCGAGTCCTGAGGCTCCTGTATCTCCTTCCTGATGGTTGAGGGGTGATAACTGTTCCTGAACCTGGTGGTGTGGGTCCTGAGGCTCCTGTACCTCCTTCCCGATGGTTGAGGGGTAATAACTGTCCCTGAAACTGATGGTGTGGGACCTGAGGCTCCTAAACCTCCTTCCTGATGCTTGAGGATTAATAACTGTTCCTGAATCTGGTGGTGTGGGTCGTGAGGCTCCTGTTCCTCCTTCCTGATGGTTGAGGTGTGGTAACTGTTCCAGAACCTGGTGGTGTGAGTCCTGAGGCTCCTGTACCTCCTTCCTGATGGTCGAAGGGTAGTTACTGTTCCTGACCCTGGTGGTGTGGGACCTGAGGCTCCTGTACCTCTTTCCTGATGGTTGAGGGGTAATAACTGTTCCTGAACCTGGTGGTATGGGACCTGAGGCTCCTGTACCTGCTTCCTGATGGTTGAGGGGTGATAACTGTTCCTGAACCTGGTGGTGTGAGTCCTGAGGCTCCTGTACCTCCTTCCTGTTGGTTGAGGGGTAATAACTGTTCCTGAACCTGGTGGTGAGAGTCCAGAGGTTCCTGTACCTCCGTCCTGATGGTTGAGGGGTAGTTACTGTTCCTGACGCTCGTGGTGTGAGTCCTGAGGCTCCTGTACCTCCTTCCTGATGGTTGAGTGGTGATAACTGTTCCTGAACCTGGTGGTGTGAATCCTTAGGCTCCTATACCTCCATTCTGATGGTTGAGGGGTGATAACTGTTCCTGAACCTGGTGGTGTGAGTCCTTAGGCTCCTGTACCTCCTTCCTGATGGTTGAGGGGTGATAACTGTTCCTGAATCTGGTGGTGTGGGACGTGTGGCTCCTGTAACCTCCTTCCTTATGGTTGAGGGGTGATAACTGTTCCTAAACCTGGTGGTGTGAGTCCTGAGGCTCCTGTACCTCCTTCCTGATGGTTGAGTGGTGATAACTGTTCCTGAACCTGGTGGTGTGAATCCTTAGGCTCCTATACCTCCATTCTGATGGTTGAGGGGTGATAACTGTTCCTGAACCTGGTGGTGTGAGTCCTTAGGCTCCTGTACCTCCTTCCTGATGGTTGAGGGGTGATAACTGTTCCTGAATCTGGTGGTGTGGGACGTGTGGCTCCTGTAACCTCCTTCCTTATGGTTGAGGGGTGATAACTGTTCCTAAACCTGGTGGTGTGGGTCCTGAGGCTCCTGTAGCTCCTTCCCAATGGTTGAGGGGTGATAACTGTTCCTGAACCTGGTGGTGTGAGTCCTGAGGCTCCTGTACCTCCTTCCTGATGGTTGAGGGGTGATAACTGATCCTGAACCTGGTGGTGTGGTACCTGAGGCTCCTGTACCTCCTTCGTGATGGTCGAGGGGTGGTAACTGTTCCTGAACCTGGTGGTGTGAGTCCTGAGGCTCCTGTACCTCCTTCCCAATGGTTGAGGGGTGATAACTGTACCTGAACCTGGTGGTGTGAGTTCTTAGGCTCCTGTACCTCCTTCCTGATGGTCGAAGGGTAGTTACTGTTCCTGACCCTGGTCGTGTGGGACCTGAGGCTCCTGTACCTCTTTCCTCATGGTTGAGGGGTAATAACTGTTCCTGAACCTGGTGGTATGGGACCTGAGGCTCCTGTACCTGTTTCCTGATGGTTGAGGGGTGATAACTGTTCCTGAACCTGGTGGTGTGAGTCCTGAGGCTCCTATACATCCTTCCTGATGGTTGAGTGGTGATAACTCTTCCTGAACCTGGTGGTGTGGTACCTGAGGCTCCTGTACCTCCTTCCTGATGGTTGAGGGGTGATAAATGTTCCTGAACCTGGTGGTGTGAGTCCTTAGGCTCCTGTACCTCCTTCCTGATGGTTGAGGGGTGATAACTGTTCCTGAATCTGGTGGTGTGGGACGTGAGGCTCCTGTACCTCCTTCCTGATGATTGAGGTGTGATGACTGTTCCTGAACCTGTTGGTGTGGGTTCTGAGGCTCCTGTACCTCCTTCCTGATGGTTGAGGGGTGGTAACTGTTCCAGAACCTGGTGGTGTGAGTCCTGAGGCTCCTGTACCTCCTTCCTGATGGTCGAAGGGTAGTTACTGTTCCTGACCCTGGTGGTGTGGGACCTGAGGCTCCTGTACCTCTTTCCTGATGGTTGAGGGGTAATAACTGTTCCTGAACCTGGTGGTATGGGACCTGAGGCTCCTGTACCTGCTTCCTGATGGTTGAGGGGTGATAACTGTTCCTGAACCTGGTGGTGTGAGTCCTGAGGCTCCTGTACCTCCTTCCTGTTGGTTGAGGGGTAATAACTGTTCCTGAACCTGGTGGTGAGAGTCCAGAGGTTCCTGTACCTCCGTCCTGATGGTTGAGGGGTAGTTACTGTTCCTGACGCTCGTGGTGTGAGTCCTGAGGCTCCTGTACCTCCTTCCTGATGGTTGAGTGGTGATAACTGTTCCTGAACCTGGTGGTGTGAATCCTTAGGCTCCTATACCTCCATTCTGATGGTTGAGGGGTGATAACTGTTCCTGAACCTGGTGGTGTGAGTCCTTAGGCTCCTGTACCTCCTTCCTGATGGTTGAGGGGTGATAACTGTTCCTGAATCTGGTGGTGTGGGACGTGTGGCTCCTGTAACCTCCTTCCTTATGGTTGAGGGGTGATAACTGTTCCTAAACCTGGTGGTGTGGGTCCTGAGGCTCCTGTAGCTCCTTCCCAATGGTTGAGGGGTGATAACTGTTCCTGAACCTGGTGGTGTGAGTCCTGAGGCTCCTGTACCTCCTTCCTGATGGTTGAGGGGTGATAACTGATCCTGAACCTGGTGGTGTAGTACCTGAGGCTCCTGTACCTCCTTCGTGATGGTCGAGGGGTGGTAACTGTTCCTGAACCTGGTGGTGTGAGTCCTGAGGCTCCTGTACCTCCTTCCCAATGGTTGAGGGGTGATAACTGTACCTGAACCTGGTGGTGTGAGTTCTTAGGCTCCTGTACCTCCTTCCTGATGGTCGAAGGGTAGTTACTGTTCCTGACCCTGGTCGTGTGGGACCTGAGGCTCCTGTACCTCTTTCCTCATGGTTGAGGGGTAATAACTGTTCCTGAACCTGGTGGTATGGGACCTGAGGCTCCTGTACCTGTTTCCTGATGGTTGAGGGGTGATAACTGTTCCTGAACCTGGTGGTGTGAGTCCTGAGGCTCCTATACATCCTTCCTGATGGTTGAGTGGTGATAACTCTTCCTGAACCTGGTGGTGTGGTACCTGAGGCTCCTGTACCTCCTTCCTGATGGTTGAGGGGTGATAAATGTTCCTGAACCTGGTTTTGTGAGTCCTTAGGCTCCTGTACCTCCTTCCTGATGGTTGAGGGGTGATAACTGTTCCTGAATCTGGTGGTGTGGGACGTGAGGCTCCTGTACCTCCTTCCTGATGATTGAGGTGTGATGACTGTTCCTGAACCTGTTGGTGTGGGTTCTGAGGCTCCTGTACCTCCTTCCTGATGGTTGAGGGGTGATACCTGTTCCTGAACCTGGTGGTGTGAGTCCTGAGGCTCCTGTATCTCCTTCCTGATGGTTGAGGGGTGATAACTGTTCCTGAACCTGGTGGTGTGGGACCTGAGGCTCCTGTACCTGCTTCCTGATGGTTGAGGGGTGATAACTGTTCCTGAACCTGTTGGTGTGGTTCCTGAGGCTCCTGTACCTCCTTCCTGATGTTTGAGGGGTAATAACTGTTCCTGAACCTGGTGGTGAGAGTCCAGAGGCTCCTGTACCTCGTTCCTGATGGTTGAGGGGTGGTAACTGTTCCTGTCCCTGGTGGTGTGTGTCCTGAGGCTCCTGTACCTCCTTCCTGATGGTCGACGGGTAGTTACTGTTCCTGACCCTGGTGGTGTGGGACCTGAGGCTCCTGTACCTCCTTCCTGATGGTTGAGGGGTGATAACTGTTCCTGAACCTGATGGTGTGGGTCCTGAGGCTCCTGTACCTCCTTCCAGATAGTTGAGGGGTGATAACTGTTCCTGAACCTGATGGCGTGGGTCCTGAGGCTCCTGTACCTCCTTCCCGATGGTTGAGGTGTAATAACTGTTCCTGAACCTGGTGGTTTGGTCCTGAGGCTCCTGTACATCCTTCCCGATGGTTGAGGGGTAATAACTGTCCCTGAAACTGATGGTGTGGGACCTGAGGCTCCTATACCTCCTTCCTGATGCTTGAGGATTAATAACTGTTCCTGAACCTGGTGGTGTGAGTCCTGAGGCTCCTGTACCTCCTTCCTGATGGTTGAGGGGTGATAACTGTTCCTGAACCTGGTGGTGTGGGTCCTGAGGCTCCTGTACCTCCTTCCCGATGGTTGAGGGGTAATAACTGTCCCTGAAACTGATGGTGTGGGACCTGAGGCTCCTATACCTCCTTCCTGATGCTTGAGGATTAATAACTGTTCCTGAACCTGGTGGTATGGGACCTGAGGCTCCTGTACCTGCTTCCTGATGGTTGAGGGGTGATAACTGTTCCTGAACCTGGTGGTGTGAGTCCTGAGGCTCCTGTACCTCCTTCCTGTTGGTTGAGGGGTAATAACTGTTCCTGAACCTGGTGGTGAGAGTCCAGAGGTTCCTGTACCTCCGTCCTGATGGTTGAGGGGTAGTTACTGTTCCTGACGCTCGTGGTGTGAGTCCTGAGGCTCCTGTACCTCCTTCCTGATGGTTGAGTGGTGATAACTGTTCCTGAACCTGGTGGTGTGAATCCTTAGGCTCCTATACCTCCATTCTGATGGTTGAGGGGTGATAACTGTTCCTGAACCTGGTGGTGTGAGTCCTTAGGCTCCTGTACCTCCTTCCTGATGGTTGAGGGGTGATAACTGTTCCTGAATCTGGTGGTGTGGGACGTGTGGCTCCTGTAACCTCCTTCCTTATGGTTGAGGGGTGATAACTGTTCCTAAACCTGGTGGTGTGGGTCCTGAGGCTCCTGTAGCTCCTTCCCAATGGTTGAGGGGTGATAACTGTTCCTGAACCTGGTGGTGTGAGTCCTGAGGCTCCTGTACCTCCTTCCTGATGGTTGAGGGGTGATAACTGATCCTGAACCTGGAGGTGGGGTACCTGAGGCTCCTGTACCTCCTTCGTGATGGTCGAGGGGTGGTAACTGTTCCTGAACCTGGTGGTGTGAGTCCTGAGGCTCCTGTACCTCCTTCCTGATGGTCGAAGGGTAGTTACTGTTCCTGACCCTGGTGGTGTGGGACCTGAGGCTCCTGTACCTCTTTCCTGATGGTTGAGGGGTAATAACTGTTCCTGAACCTGGTGGTATGGGACCTGAGGCTCCTGTACTTCCTTCCTGATGGTTGAGGGGTGATAACTGTTCCTGAACCTGGTGGTGTGGGACCTGAGGCTCCTGTCCCTCCTTCCTGATGGATGAGGGGTTGTTACTGTTCCTGACCCTGGTGGTGTGGGACCTGAGGCTCCTGTTCCTCCTTCCTGATGGTTGAGTGGTAGTGACTATTCCTGAACCTGGTGGTGTGTGTCCAGAGGCTCCTGTACCTCCTTCCTGATGGTTGAGGGGTGATAATTGTTCCGGAACCTGGTGCTGTGGGTCCTGAAGCTCCTGTACCTCCTTCCTGATGGTTGAGGGGGTGATACCTGTTCCTGAACCAGGTGGTGTGAGTCCTGAGGCTCCTGTACCTCCTTTCTGATGGTCGAAGGGTAGTTACTGTTCCTGACCCTGGTGGTATGGGACCTGAGGCTCCTGTACCTCCTTCCCAATGGTTGAGGGTTGATAAATGTACCTGAACCTGGTGGTGTGAGTCCTGAGGCTCCTGTACCTCTTTCCTGATGGTTGAGGGGTAATAACTGTTCCTGAACCTGGTGGTATGGACCTGAGGCTCCTGTACCTCCTTCCAGATAGTTGAGGGGTGATAACTGTTCCTGAACCTGATGGTGTGGGTCCTGAGGCTCCTGTACCTCCTTCCCGATGGTTGAGGTGTAATAATGTTCCTGAACCTGGTGGTGTGGGTCCTGAGGCTCCTGTATATCCTTCCCGATGGTTGAGGGGTAATAACTGTCCCTGAAACTGATGGTGTGGGACCTGAGGCTCCTATACCTCCTTCCTGATGCTTGAGGATTGATAACTGTTCCTGAACCTGGTGGTGTGAGTCCTGAGGCTCCTGTACCTACTTCCTGTTGGTTGAGGGGTGATAACTGTTCCTGAACCTGGTGGTGTGAGTCCTTAGGCTCTTATACCTCCATTCTGATGGTTGAGGGGTGATAACTGTTCCTGAACCTGGTGGTGTGAGTCCGGAGGCTCCTGTAACTCCTTCCTGTTGGTTGAGAGCTGATAACTGTTCCTGCACCTGGTGGTGTGGGACCTGAGGCTCCTGTACCTCCTTCCTGATGGTTGTGGGGTGATAACTGTTCCTGAATCTGGTGGTGTGGGACGTGAGGCTCCTGTACCTCCTTCCTGATGGTTGAGGTGTGGTAACTGTTCCAGAACCTGGTGGTGTGAGTCCTGAGGCTCCTGTACCTCCTTCCTGATGGTCGAAGGGTAGTTACTGTTCCTGACGCTGGTGGTGTGCGACCTGAGGCTCCTGTACCTCCTTCCTGATGGTTGAGGGGTGATAACTGTTCCTGAACCTGGTGGTGTGGGTCCTGAGGCTCCTGTACCTCCTTCCCAATGGTTGAGGGGTGATAACTGTTCCTGAACCTGGTGGTGTGGGACCTGCGGCTCCTGTACCTCCTTCCTGATGGATGAGGGGTTGTTACTGTTCCTGACCCTGGTGGTGTGGGACCTGAGGCTCCTGTTCCTCCTTCCTGATGGTTGAGTGGTAGTGACTATTCCTGAACCTGGTGGTATGTGTCCAGAGGCTCCTGTACCTCCTTCCTGATATTTGAGGGGTGATACCTGTTCCTGAACCTGGTGGTGTGAGTCCTGAGGCTCCTGTACCTCCTTTCTGATGGTCGAAGGGTAGTTACTGTTCCTGACCCTGGTGGTATGGGACCTGAGGCTCCTGTACCTCCTTCCCAATGGTTGAGGGGTGATAAATGTACCTGAACCTGGTGGTGTGAGTCCTGAGGCTCCTGTACCTCCTTCCTGATGGTTGAAGGGTAGTTAATGTTCCTGACCCTGGTGGTGTGGGACCTGAGGCTCCTGTACCTCCTTACTGATGGTTGAGGGGTGATAACTGTTCCTGAACCTGGTGGTGTGAGTCCTGAGGCTCCTGTACCTCCTTCCTGATGGTTGAGGGGTAATAACTGTTCCTGAACCTGGTGGTATGGGACCTGAGGCTCCTGTACCTCCTTCCTGATGGTTGAGGGGTGATAACTGTTCCTGAACCTGGTGGTGTGAGTCCTGAGGCCCCTGTACCTCCTTCCTGATGGTTGAGGGGGAATAACTATTCCTGAACCTGGTGGTGTGGGACCTGAGGCTCCTGTACATCCTTCCTGATGGTTGAGTGGTAGTGACTATTCCTGACCCTGGTGGTGTGGGACCTGAGGCTCCTGTACCTCTTTCCTGATGGTTGAGGGGTAATAACTGTTCCTGAACCTGGTGGTATGGGACCTGAGGCTCCTGTACCTCCTTCCTGATGGTTGGGGTGATAACTGTTCCTGAACCAGGTGGTGTGGGTCCTGAGGCTCCTGTACCTCCTTCCCAATGGTTGAGGGGTGATAACTGTACCTGAACCTGGTGGTGTGAGTTCTTAGGCTCCTGTACCTCCTTCCTGATGGTCGAAGGGTAGTTACTGTTCCTGACCCTGGTCGTGTGGGACCTGAGGCTCCTGTACCTCTTTCCTGATGGTTGAGGGGTAATAACTGTTCCTGAACCTGGTGGTATGGGAACTGAGGCTCCTGTACCTGCTTCCTGATGGTTGAGGGGTGATAACTGTTCCTGAACCTGGTGGTGTGAGTCCTGAGGCTCCTGTACCTCCTTCCTTTTGGTTGAGGGGTAATAACTGTTCCTGAACCTGGTGGCGAGAGTCCAGAGGTTCCTGTACCTCCATCCTGATGGTTGAGGGGTAGTTACTGTTCCTGACGCTGGTAGTGTGGGACCTGTGGCTCCTGTAACCTCCTTCCTTATGGTTGAGGGGTGATAACTGTTCCTGAACCTGGTGGTGTGGGTCCAGTGGCTCCTGTACATCCTTCCCGATGGTTGAGGTGTAATAACTGTTCCTGAACCTGGTGGTGTTAGTCCTGACGCTCCTGTACCTCCTTCCTGATGGTTGAGTGGTGATAACGTTTCCTGAACCTGGTGGTGTGGTACCTGAGGCTCCTGTACCTCCTTCCTGATGGATGAGGGGTTGTTACTGTTCCTGAACCTGTGGTGTGAGTCCTGAGGCTCCTGTACCTCCTTCCTGATGGTTGAGGGGTAATAACTGGTCCTGAACCTGGTGCTGTGGGTCCTGAAGCTCCTGTACCTCCTTCCTGATGGTTGAGGGAGTGATACCTGTTCCTGAACCAGGTGGTGTGAGTCCTGAGGCTCCTGTACCTCCTTTCTGATGGTCGAAGGGTAGTTACTGTTCCTGACCCTGGTGGTATGGGACCTGAGGCTCCTGTACCTCCTTCCCAATGGTTGAGGGTTGATAAATGTACCTGAACCTGGTGGTGTGAGTCCTGAGGCTCCTGTACCTCTTTCCTGATGGTTGAGGGGTAATAACTGTTCCTGAACCTGGTGGTATGGGACCTGAGGCTCCTGTACCTCCTTCCAGATAGTTGAGGGGTGATAACTGTTCCTGAACCTGATGGTGTGGGTCCTGAGGCTCCTGTACCTCCTTCCCGATGGTTGAGGTGTAATAATGTTCCTGAACCTGGTGGTGTGGGTCCTGAGGCTCCTGTATATCCTTCCCGATGGTTGAGGGGTAATAACTGTCCCTGAAACTGATGGTGTGGGACCTGAGGCTCCTATACCTCCTTCCTGATGCTTGAGGATTGATAACTGTTCCTGAACCTGGTGGTGTGAGTCCTGAGGCTCCTGTACCTACTTCCTGTTGGTTGAGGGGTGATAACTGTTCCTGAACCTGGTGGTGTGAGTCCTTAGGCTCTTATACCTCCATTCTGATGGTTGAGTGGTGATAACTGTTCCTGAACCTGGTGGTGTGAGTCCGGAGGCTCCTGTAACTCCTTCCTGTTGGTTGAGAGCTGATAACTGTTCCTGCACCTGGTGGTGTGGGACCTGAGGCTCCTGTACCTCCTTCCTGATGGTTGTGGGGTGATAACTGTTCCTGAATCTGGTGGTCTGGGACGTGAGGCTCCTGTACCTCCTTCCTGATGGTTGAGGGGTAATAACTGTTCCTGAACCTGGTGGTATGGGAACTGAGGCTCCTGTACCTGCTTCCTGATGGTTGAGGGGTGATAACTGTTCCTGAACCTGGTGGTGTGAGTCCTGAGGCTCCTGTACCTCCTTCCTGTTGGTTGAGGGGTAATAACTGTTCCTGAACCTGGTGGCGAGTGTCCAGAGGTTCCTGTACCTCCATCCTGATGGTTGAGGGGTAGTTACTGTTCCTGACGCTGGTAGTGTGGGACCTGTGGCTCCTGTAACATCCTTCCTTATGGTTGAGGGGTGATAACAGTTCCTGAACCTGGTGGTGTGGGTCCAGTGGCTCCTGTACATCCTTCCCGATGGTTGAGGTGTAATAACTGTTCCTGAACCTGGTGGTGTTAGTCCTGAGGCTCCTGTACCTCCTTCCTGATGGTTGAGTGGTGATAACGTTTCCTGAACCTGGTGGTGTGGTACCTGAGGCTCCTGTACCTCCTTCCTGATGGATGAGGGGTTGTTACTGTTCCTGAACCTGGTGGTGTGAGTCCTGAGGCTCCTGTACCTCCTTCCCGATGGTTGAGGGGTAATAATGTTCCTGAACCTGGTGGTGTGGGTCCTGAGGCTCCTGTATATCCTTCCCGATGGTTGAGGGGTAATAACTGTCCCTGAAACTGATGGTGTGGGACCTGAGGCTCCTATACCTCCTTCCTGATGCTTGAGGATTGATAACTGTTCCTGAACCTGGTGGTGTGAGTCCTGAGGCTCCTGTACCTACTTCCTGTTGGTTGAGGGGTGATAACTGTTCCTGAACCTGGTGGTGTGAGTCCTTAGGCTCTTATACCTCCATTCTGATGGTTGAGGGGTGATAACTGTTCCTGAACCTGGTGGTGTGAGTCCGGAGGCTCCTGTAACTCCTTCCTGTTGGTTGAGAGCTGATAACTGTTCCTGCACCTGGTGGTGTGGGACCTGAGGCTCCTGTACCTCCTTCCTGATGGTTGTGGGGTGATAACTGTTCCTGAATCTGGTGGTGTGGGACGTGAGGCTCCTGTACCTCCTTCCTGATGGTTGAGGTGTGGTAACTGTTCCAGAACCTGGTGGTGTGAGTCCTGAGGCTCCTGTACCTCCTTCCTGATGGTCGAAGGGTAGTTACTGTTCCTGACGCTGGTGGTGTGCGACCTGAGGCTCCTGTACCTCCTTCCTGATGGTTGAGGGGTGATAACTGTTCCTGAACCTGGTGGTGTGGGTCCTGAGGCTCCTGTACCTCCTTCCCAATGGTTGAGGGGTGATAACTGTTCCTGAACCTGGTGGTGTGGGACCTGCGGCTCCTGTACCTCCTTCCTGATGGATGAGGGGTTGTTACTGTTCCTGACCCTGGTGGTGTGGGACCTGAGGCTCCTGTTCCTCCTTCCTGATGGTTGAGTGGTAGTGACTATTCCTGAACCTGGTGGTATGTGTCCAGAGGCTCCTGTACCTCCTTCCTGATATTTGAGGGGTGATACCTGTTCCTGAACCTGGTGGTGTGAGTCCTGAGGCTCCTGTACCTCCTTTCTGATGGTCGAAGGGTAGTTACTGTTCCTGACCCTGGTGGTATGGGACCTGAGGCTCCTGTACCTCCTTCCCAATGGTTGAGGGGTGATAAATGTACCTGAACCTGGTGGTGTGAGTCCTGAGGCTCCTGTACCTCCTTCCTGATGGTTGAAGGGTAGTTAATGTTCCTGACCCTGGTGGTGTGGGACCTGAGGCTCCTGTACCTCCTTACTGATGGTTGAGGGGTGATAACTGTTCCTGAACCTGGTGGTGTGAGTCCTGAGGCTCCTGTACCTCCTTCCTGATGGTTGAGGGGTAATAACTGTTCCTGAACCTGGTGGTATGGGACCTGAGGCTCCTGTACCTCCTTCCTGATGGTTGAGGGGTGATAACTGTTCCTGAACCTGGTGGTGTGAGTCCTGAGGCCCCTGTACCTCCTTCCTGATGGTTGAGGGGGAATAACTATTCCTGAACCTGGTGGTGTGGGACCTGAGGCTCCTGTACATCCTTCCTGATGGTTGAGTGGTAGTGACTATTCCTGACCCTGGTGGTGTGGGACCTGAGGCTCCTGTACCTCTTTCCTGATGGTTGAGGGGTAATAACTGTTCCTGAACCTGGTGGTATGGGACCTGAGGCTCCTGTACCTCCTTCCTGATGGTTGGGGTGATAACTGTTCCTGAACCAGGTGGTGTGGGTCCTGAGGCTCCTGTACCTCCTTCCCAATGGTTGAGGGGTGATAACTGTACCTGAACCTGGTGGTGTGAGTTCTTAGGCTCCTGTACCTCCTTCCTGATGGTCGAAGGGTAGTTACTGTTCCTGACCCTGGTCGTGTGGGACCTGAGGCTCCTGTACCTCTTTCCTGATGGTTGAGGGGTAATAACTGTTCCTGAACCTGGTGGTATGGGAACTGAGGCTCCTGTACCTGCTTCCTGATGGTTGAGGGGTGATAACTGTTCCTGAACCTGGTGGTGTGAGTCCTGAGGCTCCTGTACCTCCTTCCTTTTGGTTGAGGGGTAATAACTGTTCCTGAACCTGGTGGCGAGAGTCCAGAGGTTCCTGTACCTCCATCCTGATGGTTGAGGGGTAGTTACTGTTCCTGACGCTGGTAGTGTGGGACCTGTGGCTCCTGTAACCTCCTTCCTTATGGTTGAGGGGTGATAACTGTTCCTGAACCTGGTGGTGTGGGTCCAGTGGCTCCTGTACATCCTTCCCGATGGTTGAGGTGTAATAACTGTTCCTGAACCTGGTGGTGTTAGTCCTGACGCTCCTGTACCTCCTTCCTGATGGTTGAGTGGTGATAACGTTTCCTGAACCTGGTGGTGTGGTACCTGAGGCTCCTGTACCTCCTTCCTGATGGATGAGGGGTTGTTACTGTTCCTGAACCTGTGGTGTGAGTCCTGAGGCTCCTGTACCTCCTTCCTGATGGTTGAGGGGTAATAACTGGTCCTGAACCTGGTGCTGTGGGTCCTGAAGCTCCTGTACCTCCTTCCTGATGGTTGAGGGAGTGATACCTGTTCCTGAACCAGGTGGTGTGAGTCCTGAGGCTCCTGTACCTCCTTTCTGATGGTCGAAGGGTAGTTACTGTTCCTGACCCTGGTGGTATGGGACCTGAGGCTCCTGTACCTCCTTCCCAATGGTTGAGGGTTGATAAATGTACCTGAACCTGGTGGTGTGAGTCCTGAGGCTCCTGTACCTCTTTCCTGATGGTTGAGGGGTAATAACTGTTCCTGAACCTGGTGGTATGGGACCTGAGGCTCCTGTACCTCCTTCCAGATAGTTGAGGGGTGATAACTGTTCCTGAACCTGATGGTGTGGGTCCTGAGGCTCCTGTACCTCCTTCCCGATGGTTGAGGTGTAATAATGTTCCTGAACCTGGTGGTGTGGGTCCTGAGGCTCCTGTATATCCTTCCCGATGGTTGAGGGGTAATAACTGTCCCTGAAACTGATGGTGTGGGACCTGAGGCTCCTATACCTCCTTCCTGATGCTTGAGGATTGATAACTGTTCCTGAACCTGGTGGTGTGAGTCCTGAGGCTCCTGTACCTACTTCCTGTTGGTTGAGGGGTGATAACTGTTCCTGAACCTGGTGGTGTGAGTCCTTAGGCTCTTATACCTCCATTCTGATGGTTGAGTGGTGATAACTGTTCCTGAACCTGGTGGTGTGAGTCCGGAGGCTCCTGTAACTCCTTCCTGTTGGTTGAGAGCTGATAACTGTTCCTGCACCTGGTGGTGTGGGACCTGAGGCTCCTGTACCTCCTTCCTGATGGTTGTGGGGTGATAACTGTTCCTGAATCTGGTGGTCTGGGACGTGAGGCTCCTGTACCTCCTTCCTGATGGTTGAGGGGTAATAACTGTTCCTGAACCTGGTGGTATGGGAACTGAGGCTCCTGTACCTGCTTCCTGATGGTTGAGGGGTGATAACTGTTCCTGAACCTGGTGGTGTGAGTCCTGAGGCTCCTGTACCTCCTTCCTGTTGGTTGAGGGGTAATAACTGTTCCTGAACCTGGTGGCGAGTGTCCAGAGGTTCCTGTACCTCCATCCTGATGGTTGAGGGGTAGTTACTGTTCCTGACGCTGGTAGTGTGGGACCTGTGGCTCCTGTAACATCCTTCCTTATGGTTGAGGGGTGATAACAGTTCCTGAACCTGGTGGTGTGGGTCCAGTGGCTCCTGTACATCCTTCCCGATGGTTGAGGTGTAATAACTGTTCCTGAACCTGGTGGTGTTAGTCCTGAGGCTCCTGTACCTCCTTCCTGATGGTTGAGTGGTGATAACGTTTCCTGAACCTGGTGGTGTGGTACCTGAGGCTCCTGTACCTCCTTCCTGATGGATGAGGGGTTGTTACTGTTCCTGAACCTGGTGGTGTGAGTCCTGAGGCTCCTGTACCTCCTTCCCGATGGTTGAGGGGTAATAACTGTTCCTGAACCTGGTGGTGTGAGTCCTGAGGGTCCTGTACCTCCTTCCTGATGGTTGAGGGGTAATAACTGTTCCTGAACCTGGTGGTATGGGACCTGAGGCTCCTGTACCTGCTTCCTGATGGTTGAGGGGTGATAACTGTTCCTGAACCTGGTGGTATGGGACCTGAGGCTCCTGTACCTCCTTCCTGATGGTTGAGGGGTGATCACTGTTCCTGAACCTGGTGGTGTGAGTCCTGAGGCTCCTGTACCTCTTTTCTGATGGTTGAGGGGTAATAACTGTTCCTGAACCTGGTGGTGTGAGTTCGTAGGCTCCTGTACCTCCTTCCTGATGGTCGAAGGTTAGTTACTGTTCCTGACCCTGGTGGTGTGGGACCTGAGGATCCTGTACCTCTTTCCTGATGGTTGAGGGGTGATAACTGTTCCTGAACCTGGTGGTGTGAGTCCTGAGGCTCCTGTACCTCCTTCCTGATGGTTGAGGGGGAATAACTATTCCTGAACCTGGTGGTGTGGGACCTGAGTCTCCTGTACTTCCTTCCTGATGGTTGAGGGGTGATAACTGTTCCTGAACCTGGTGGTGTGGGACCTGAGGCTCCTGTACCTCCTTTATGATGGATGAGGGGTTGTTACTGTTCCTGACCCTGGTGGTGTGGGACCTGAGGCTCCTGTTCCTCCTTCCTGATGGTTGAGTGGTAGTGACTATTCCTGAACCTGGTGGTATGTGTCCAGAGGCTCCTGTACCTCCTTCCTGATGGTTGAGGGGTGATAATTGTTCCTGAACCTGCTGGTGTGGGTCTTGAAGCTCCTGTACCTCCTTCCTGATGGTTGAGGGGTGATACCTGTTCCTGAACCTGGTGGTGTGAGTCCTGAGGCTCCTGTACCTCCTTTCTAATGGTCGAAGGGTAGTTACTGTTCCTGACCCTGGTGGTATGGGACCTGAGGCTCCTGTACCTCCTTCCCAATGGTTGAGGGGTGATAACTGTTCCTGAACATGGTGGTGTGAGTCCTGAGGCTCCTGTACCTCCTTCCTGATGGTTGAGGGGGAATAACTATTCCTGAACCTGGTGGTGTGGGACCTGAGTCTCCTGTACTTCCTTCCTGATGGTTGAGGGGTGATAACTGTTCCTGAACCTGGTGGTGTGGGACCTGAGGCTCCTGTACCTCCTTCCTGATGGATGAGGGGTTGTTACTGTTCCTGACCCTGGTGGTGTGGGACCTGAGGCTCCTGTTCCTCCTTCCTGGTGGTTGAGGGGTGATAATTGTTCCTGAACCTGGTGGTGTGGGTCCTGAAGCTCCTGTACCTCCTTCCTGATGGTTGAGGGGTGATACCTGTTCCTGAACCTGGTGGTGTGAGTCCTGAGGCTCCTGTACCTCCTTTCTGATGGTCGAAGGGTAGTTACTGTTCCTGACCCTGGTGGTATGGGACCTGAGGCTCCTGTACCTGCTTCCCAATGGTTGAGGGGTGATAAATGTACCTGAACCTGGTGGTGTGAGTCCTGAGGCTCCTGTACCTCCTTCCTGATGGTTGAAGGGTAGTTACTGTTCCTGACCCTGGTGGTGTGCGACCTGAGGCTCCTGTACCTCTTTCCTGATGGTTGAGGGGTAATAACTGTTCCTGAACCTGGTGGTGTGGTACCTGAGGCTCCTGTACCTCCTTCCTGATGGTTGAGGCGTGATAACTGTTCCTGAACCTGGTGGTGTGAGTCCTGAGGCTCCTGTACCTCCTTCCTGATGGTTGAGGGGTGATAACTGTTCCTGAACCTGGTGGTGTGAGTCCTGAGGCTCCTGTACCTCCTTCCTGATGGTTGAGCGGTAGTGACTATTCCTGAACCTGGTGGTGTGTGTCCAGAGGCTCCTGTACCTCCTTCCTGATGGTTGAGGGGTGATAAGTGTTCCTGAACCTGGTGGTGTGGGTCCTGAAGCTCCTGTACCTCCTTCCTGATGTTTGAGTGGTAGTGACTATTCCTGAACCTGGTGGTGTGTGTCCAGAGGCTCCTGTACCTCCTTCCTGATGGTTGCGGGGTGATAAGTGTTCCTGAACCTGGTGGTATGAGTCCTGAGGCTCCTGTACCTCCTTCCTGATGGTTGAGGGGTGATAAGTGTTCCTGAACCTGGTGGTGTGGGTCCTGAAGCTCCTGTACCTCCTTCCTGATGGTAGAGGGGTAATAACTGTTCCTGAACCTGGTGGTGTGAGTCCTGAGGCTCCTGTACCTCCTTCCTGATGGTTGAGTGGTAGTGACTATTCCTGAACCTGGTGGTGTGTGTCCAGAGGCTCCTGTACCTCGTTCCTGATGGTTGAGTGGTGATAAGTGTTCCTGAACCTGGTGGTGTGGGTCCTGAAGCTCCTGTACCTCCTTCCTGATGGTTGAGGGGTAGTTACTGTTCCTGACCCTGGTGGTGTGGGACCTGAGGCTCCTGTACCTCCTTCCTGATGGTTGAGGGGGAATAACTGTTCCTGAACCTGGTGGTGTGGGTCCTGAGGCTCCTGTACCTCCTTCCCAATGGTTGAGGGGTGATAACTGTACCTGAACCTGGTGGTGTGAGTTCTTAGGCTCCTGTACCTCCTTCCTGATGGTCGAAGGGTAGTTACTGTTCCTGACCCTGGTCGTGTGGGACCTGAGGCTCCTGTACCTCTTTCCTGATGGTTGAGGGGTAATAACTGTTCCTGAACCTGGTGGTATGGGACCTGAGGCTCCTGTACCTGCTTCCTGATGGTTGAGGTGTGATAACTGTTCCTGAACCTGGTGGTGTGAGTCCTGAGGCTCCTGTACCTCCTTCCTGTTGGTTGATGGGTAATAACTGTTCCTGAACCTGGTGGTGAGAGTCCAGAGTTTCCTGTACCTCCATCCTGATGGTTGAGGGGTAGTTACTGTTCCTGACGCTGGTAGTGTGGGACCTGTGGCTCCTGTAACCTCCTTCCTTATGGTTGAGGGGTGATAACTGTTCCTGAACCTGGTGGTGTGGGTCCTGAGGCTCCTGTAGCTCCTTCCCGATGGTTGAGGGGTGATAACTGTTCCTGAACCTGGTGGTGTGAGTCCTGAGGCTCCTGTACCTCCTTTCTGATGGTCGAAGGGTAGTTACTGTTCCTGACCCTGGTGGTATGGGACCTGAGGCTCCTGTACCTCCTTCCCAATGGTTGAGGGGTGATAAATGTACCTGAAGCTGGTGGTGTGAGTCCTGAGGCTCCTGTACCTCCTTCCTGATGGTTGAGTGGTGACCACTTTTTCTGAACCTGGTGGTGTGGTACCTGAGGCTCCTGTACCTCCTTCCTGATGGATGAGGGGTTGTTACTGTTCCTGAACCTGGTGGTGTGAGTCCTGAGGCTCCTGTACCTCCTTCCTGATGGTTGAGGGGTAATAACTGTTCCTGAACCTGGTGGTATGGGACCTGAGGCTCCTGTACCTCCTTCCTGATGGTTGAGGGGTGATAACTGTTCCTGAACCTGGTGGTGTGATTCCTGAGGCTCCTGTACCTCCTTCCTGATGGTTGAGGGGGAATAACTATTCCTGAACCTGGTGGTGTAGGACCTGAGTCTCCTGTACTTCCTTCCTGATGGTTGAGGCGTGATAATTGTTCCTGAACCTGGTGTTGTGGGACCTGAGGCTCCTGTACCTCCTTCCTGATGGATGAGGGGTTGTTACTGTTCCTGACCCTGGTGGTGTGGGACCTGAGGCTCCTGTTCCTCCTTCCTGATGGTTGAGTGGTAGTGACTATTCCTGAACCTGGTGGTATGTGTCCAGAGGCTCCTGTAGCTCCTTCCTGATGGTTGAGGGGTGATAATTGTTCCTGAACCTGGTGGTGTTGGTCCTGAATATCCTGTACCTCCTTCCAGATGGTTGAGGGGTGATACCTGTTCCTGAACCTGGTGGTGTGAGTCCTGAGGCTCCTGTACCTCCTTTCTGATGGTCGAAGGGTAGTTACTGTTCCTGACCCTGGTGGTATGGGACCTGAGGCTCCTGTACCTCCTTCCCAATGGCTGAGGGGTGATAAATGTACCTGAACCTGGTGGTGTGAGTCCTGAGGCTCCTGTACCTCCTTCCTGATCGTTGAAGGGTATTTACTGTTCCTGACCCTGGTGGTCTGCGACCTGAGGCTCCTGTACCTCTTTCCTGGGTTGAGGGGTAATAACTGTTCCTGAACCTGGTGGTGTGGGTCCTGAAGCTCCTGTACCTCCTTCCTGATGGTTGAGGGGTGATACCTGTTCCTGAACCTGGTGGTGTGAGTCCTGAGGCTCCTGTACCTCCTTCCTGATGGTTGAGGGGGAATAACTATTCCTGAACCTGGTGGTGTGGGACCTGAGTCTCCTGTACTTCCTTCCTGATGGTTGAGGGGTGATAACTGTTCCTGAACCTGGTGGTGTGGGACCTGAGGCTCCTGTACCTCCTTTATGATGGATGAGGGGTTGTTACTGTTCCTGACCCTGGTGGTGTGGGACCTGAGGCTCCTGTTCCTCCTTCCTGATGGTTGAGTGGTAGTGACTATTCCTGAACCTGGTGGTATGTGTCCAGAGGCTCCTGTACCTCCTTCCTGATGGTTGAGGGGTGATAAATGTACCTGAACCTGGTGGTGTGAGTCCTGAGGCTCCTGTACCTCCTTCCTGATCGTTGAAGGGTAGTTACTGTTCCTGACCCTGGTGGTGTGCGACCTGAGGCTCCTGTACCTCCTTCCCAATGGTTGAGGGGTGATAACTGTTCCTGAACCTGGTGGTGTGGGTCCTGAGGCTCCTGTACCTCCTTCCCAATGGATGAGGGGTGATAATTGTACCTGAACCTGGTGGTGTGAATTCTTAGGCACCTGTACCTTCTTCCTGATGGTCGAAGGGTAGTTACTGTTCCTGACCCTGGTGGTGTGGTACCTGAGGCTCCTGTACCTCCTTCCTGATGGATGAGGGGTTGTTACTGTTCCTGAACCTGTGGTGTGAGTCCTGAGGCTCCTGTACCTCCTTCCTGATGGTTGAGGGGTAATAACTGGTCCTGAACCTGGTGCTGTGGGTCCTGAAGCTCCTGTACCTCCTTCCTGATGGTTGAGGGGGTGATACCTGTTCCTGAACCAGGTGGTGTGAGTCCTGAGGCTCCTGTACCTCCTTTCTGATGGTCGAAGGGTAGTTACTGTTCCTGACCCTGGTGGTATGGGACCTGAGGCTCCTGTACCTCCTTCCCAATGGTTGAGGGTTGATAAATGTACCTGAACCTGGTGGTGTGAGTCCTGAGGCTCCTGTACCTCTTTCCTGATGGTTGAGGGGTAATAACTGTTCCTGAACCTGGTGGTATGGGACCTGAGGCTCCTGTACCTCCTTCCAGATAGTTGAGGGGTGATAACTGTTCCTGAACCTGATGGTGTGGGTCCTGAGGCTCCTGTACCTCCTTCCCGATGGTTGAGGTGTAATAATGTTCCTGAACCTGGTGGTGTGGGTCCTGAGGCTCCTGTATATCCTTCCCGATGGTTGAGGGGTAATAACTGTCCCTGAAACTGATGGTGTGGGACCTGAGGCTCCTATACCTCCTTCCTGATGCTTGAGGATTGATAACTGTTCCTGAACCTGGTGGTGTGAGTCCTGAGGCTCCTGTACCTACTTCCTGTTGGTTGAGGGGTGATAACTGTTCCTGAACCTGGTGGTGTGAGTCCTTAGGCTCTTATACCTCCATTCTGATGGTTGAGTGGTGATAACTGTTCCTGAACCTGGTGGTGTGAGTCCGGAGGCTCCTGTAACTCCTTCCTGTTGGTTGAGAGCTGATAACTGTTCCTGCACCTGGTGGTGTGGGACCTGAGGCTCCTGTACCTCCTTCCTGATGGTTGTGGGGTGATAACTGTTCCTGAATCTGGTGGTGTGGGACGTGAGGCTCCTGTACCTCCTTCCTGATGGTTGAGGGGTAATAACTGTTCCTGAACCTGGTGGTATGGGAACTGAGGCTCCTGTACCTGCTTCCTGATGGTTGAGGGGTGATAACTGTTCCTGAACCTGGTGGTGTGAGTCCTGAGGCTCCTGTACCTCCTTCCTGTTGGTTGAGGGGTAATAACTGTTCCTGAACCTGGTGGCGAGTGTCCAGAGGTTCCTGTACCTCCATCCTGATGGTTGAGGGGTAGTTACTGTTCCTGACGCTGGTAGTGTGGGACCTGTGGCTCCTGTAACATCCTTCCTTATGGTTGAGGGGTGATAACAGTTCCTGAACCTGGTGGTGTGGGTCCAGTGGCTCCTGTACATCCTTCCCGATGGTTGAGGTGTAATAACTGTTCCTGAACCTGGTGGTGTTAGTCCTGAGGCTCCTGTACCTCCTTCCTGATGGTTGAGTGGTGATAACGTTTCCTGAACCTGGTGGTGTGGTACCTGAGGCTCCTGTACCTCCTTCCTGATGGATGAGGGGTTGTTACTGTTCCTGAACCTGGTGGTGTGAGTCCTGAGGCTCCTGTACCTCCTTCCTGATGGTTGAGGGGTAATAACTGTTCCTGAACCTGGTGGTGTGAGTCCTGAGGCTCCTGTACCTCCTTCCTGATGGTTGAGGGGTAATAACTGTTCCTGAACCTGGTGGTATGGGACCTGAGGCTCCTGTACCTGCTTCCTGATGGTTGAGGGGTGATAACTGTTCCTGAACCTGGTGGTATGGGACCTGAGGCTCCTGTACCTCCTTCCTGATGGTTGAGGGGTGATCACTGTTCCTGAACCTGGTGGTGTGAGTCCTGAGGCTCCTGTACCTCTTTTCTGATGGTTGAGGGGTAATAACTGTTCCTGAACCTGGTGGTGTGAGTTCGTAGGCTCCTGTACCTCCTTCCTGATGGTCGAAGGGTAGTTACTGTTCCTGACCCTGGTGGTGTGGGACCTGAGGATCCTGTACCTCTTTCCTGATGGTTGAGGGGTGATAACTGTTCCTGAACCTGGTGGTGTGAGTCCTGAGGCTCCTGTACCTCCTTCCTGATGGTTGAGGGGGAATAACTATTCCTGAACCTGGTGGTGTGGGACCTGAGTCTCCTGTACTTCCTTCCTGATGGTTGAGGGGTGATAACTGTTCCTGAACCTGGTGGTGTGGGACCTGAGGCTCCTGTACCTCCTTTATGATGGATGAGGGGTTGTTACTGTTCCTGACCCTGGTGGTGTGGGACCTGAGGCTCCTGTTCCTCCTTCCTGATGGTTGAGTGGTAGTGACTATTCCTGAACCTGGTGGTATGTGTCCAGAGGCTCCTGTACCTCCTTCCTGATGGTTGAGGGGTGATAATTGTTCCTGAACCTGCTGGTGTGGGTCTTGAAGCTCCTGTACCTCCTTCCAGATAGTTGAGGGGTGATAACTGTTCCTGAACCTGATGGTGTGGGTCCTGAGGCTCCTGTACCTCCTTCCCGATGGTTGAGGTGTAATAATGTTCCTGAACCTGGTGGTGTGGGTCCTGAGGCTCCTGTATATCCTTCCCGATGGTTGAGGGGTAATAACTGTCCCTGAAACTGATGGTGTGGGACCTGAGGCTCCTATACCTCCTTCCTGATGCTTGAGGATTGATAACTGTTCCTGAACCTGGTGGTGTGAGTCCTGAGGCTCCTGTACCTACTTCCTGTTGGTTGAGGGGTGATAACTGTTCCTGAACCTGGTGGTGTGAGTCCTTAGGCTCTTATACCTCCATTCTGATGGTTGAGTGGTGATAACTGTTCCTGAACCTGGTGGTGTGAGTCCGGAGGCTCCTGTAACTCCTTCCTGTTGGTTGAGAGCTGATAACTGTTCCTGCACCTGGTGGTGTGGGACCTGAGGCTCCTGTACCTCCTTCCTGATGGTTGTGGGGTGATAACTGTTCCTGAATCTGGTGGTGTGGGACGTGAGGCTCCTGTACCTCCTTCCTGATGGTTGAGGGGTAATAACTGTTCCTGAACCTGGTGGTATGGGAACTGAGGCTCCTGTACCTGCTTCCTGATGGTTGAGGGGTGATAACTGTTCCTGAACCTGGTGGTGTGAGTCCTGAGGCTCCTGTACCTCCTTCCTGTTGGTTGAGGGGTAATAACTGTTCCTGAACCTGGTGGCGAGTGTCCAGAGGTTCCTGTACCTCCATCCTGATGGTTGAGGGGTAGTTACTGTTCCTGACGCTGGTAGTGTGGGACCTGTGGCTCCTGTAACATCCTTCCTTATGGTTGAGGGGTGATAACAGTTCCTGAACCTGGTGGTGTGGGTCCAGTGGCTCCTGTACATCCTTCCCGATGGTTGAGGTGTAATAACTGTTCCTGAACCTGGTGGTGTTAGTCCTGAGGCTCCTGTACCTCCTTCCTGATGGTTGAGTGGTGATAACGTTTCCTGAACCTGGTGGTGTGGTACCTGAGGCTCCTGTACCTCCTTCCTGATGGATGAGGGGTTGTTACTGTTCCTGAACCTGGTGGTGTGAGTCCTGAGGCTCCTGTACCTCCTTCCTGATGGTTGAGGGGTAATAACTGTTCCTGAACCTGGTGGTGTGAGTCCTGAGGCTCCTGTACCTCCTTCCTGATGGTTGAGGGGTAATAACTGTTCCTGAACCTGGTGGTATGGGACCTGAGGCTCCTGTACCTGCTTCCTGATGGTTGAGGGGTGATAACTGTTCCTGAACCTGGTGGTATGGGACCTGAGGCTCCTGTACCTCCTTCCTGATGGTTGAGGGGTGATCACTGTTCCTGAACCTGGTGGTGTGAGTCCTGAGGCTCCTGTACCTCTTTTCTGATGGTTGAGGGGTAATAACTGTTCCTGAACCTGGTGGTGTGAGTTCGTAGGCTCCTGTACCTCCTTCCTGATGGTCGAAGGGTAGTTACTGTTCCTGACCCTGGTGGTGTGGGACCTGAGGATCCTGTACCTCTTTCCTGATGGTTGAGGGGTGATAACTGTTCCTGAACCTGGTGGTGTGAGTCCTGAGGCTCCTGTACCTCCTTCCTGATGGTTGAGGGGGAATAACTATTCCTGAACCTGGTGGTGTGGGACCTGAGTCTCCTGTACTTCCTTCCTGATGGTTGAGGGGTGATAACTGTTCCTGAACCTGGTGGTGTGGGACCTGAGGCTCCTGTACCTCCTTTATGATGGATGAGGGGTTGTTACTGTTCCTGACCCTGGTGGTGTGGGACCTGAGGCTCCTGTTCCTCCTTCCTGATGGTTGAGTGGTAGTGACTATTCCTGAACCTGGTGGTATGTGTCCAGAGGCTCCTGTACCTCCTTCCTGATGGTTGAGGGGTGATAATTGTTCCTGAACCTGCTGGTGTGGGTCTTGAAGCTCCTGTACCTCCTTCCTGATGGTTGAGGGGTGATACCTGTTCCTGAACCTGGTGGTGTGAGTCCTGAGGCTCCTGTACCTCCTTTCTAATGGTCGAAGGGTAGTTACTGTTCCTGACCCTGGTGGTATGGGACCTGAGGCTCCTGTACCTCCTTCCCAATGGTTGAGGGGTGATAACTGTTCCTGAACATGGTGGTGTGAGTCCTGAGGCTCCTGTACCTCCTTCCTGATGGTTGAGGGGGAATAACTATTCCTGAACCTGGTGGTGTGGGACCTGAGTCTCCTGTACTTCCTTCCTGATGGTTGAGGGGTGATAACTGTTCCTGAACCTGGTGGTGTGGGACCTGAGGCTCCTGTACCTCCTTCCTGATGGATGAGGGGTTGTTACTGTTCCTGACCCTGGTGGTGTGGGACCTGAGGCTCCTGTTCCTCCTTCCTGGTGGTTGAGGGGTGATAATTGTTCCTGAACCTGGTGGTGTGGGTCCTGAAGCTCCTGTACCTCCTTCCTGATGGTTGAGGGGTGATACCTGTTCCTGAACCTGGTGGTGTGAGTCCTGAGGCTCCTGTACCTCCTTTCTGATGGTCGAAGGGTAGTTACTGTTCCTGACCCTGGTGGTATGGGACCTGAGGCTCCTGTACCTGCTTCCCAATGGTTGAGGGGTGATAAATGTACCTGAACCTGGTGGTGTGAGTCCTGAGGCTCCTGTACCTCCTTCCTGATGGTTGAAGGGTAGTTACTGTTCCTGACCCTGGTGGTGTGCGACCTGAGGCTCCTGTACCTCTTTCCTGATGGTTGAGGGGTAATAACTGTTCCTGAACCTGGTGGTGTGGTACCTGAGGCTCCTGTACCTCCTTCCTGATGGTTGAGGCGTGATAACTGTTCCTGAACCTGGTGGTGTGAGTCCTGAGGCTCCTGTACCTCCTTCCTGATGGTTGAGGGGTGATAATTGTTCCTGAACCTGCTGGTGTGGGTCCTGAAGCTCCTGTACCTCCTTCCTGATGTTTGAGTGGTAGTGACTATTCCTGAACCTGGTGGTGTGTGTCCAGAGGCTCCTGTACCTACTTCCTGATGGTTGCGGGGTGATAAGTGTTCCTGAACCTGGTGGTATGAGTCCTGAGGCTCCTGTACCTCCTTCCTGATGGTTGAGGGGTGATAAGTGTTCCTGAACCTGGTGGTGTGGGTCCTGAAGCTCCTGTACCTCCTTCCTGATGGTAGAGGGGTAATAACTGTTCCTGAACCTGGTGGTGTGAGTCCTGAGGCTCCTGTACCTCCTTCCTGATGGTTGAGTGGTAGTGACTATTCCTGAACCTGGTGGTGTGTGTCCAGAGGCTCCTGTACCTCGTTCCTGATGGTTGAGGGGTGATAAGTGTTCCTGAACCTGGTGGTGTGGGTCCTGAAGCTCCTGTACCTCCTTCCTGATGGTTGAGGGGTAGTTACTGTTCCTGACCCTGGTGGTGTGGGACCTGAGGCTCCTGTACCTCCTTCCTGATGGTTGAGGGGGAATAACTGTTCCTGAACCTGGTGGTGTGGGTCCTGAGGCTCCTGTACCTCCTTCCCAATGGTTGAGGGGTGATAACTGTACCTGAACCTGGTGGTGTGAGTTCTTAGGCTCCTGTACCTCCTTCCTGATGGTCGAAGGGTAGTTACTGTTCCTGACCCTGGTCGTGTGGGACCTGAGGCTCCTGTACCTCTTTCCTGATGGTTGAGGGGTAATAACTGTTCCTGAACCTGGTGGTATGGGACCTGAGGCTCCTGTACCTGCTTCCTGATGGTTGAGGTGTGATAACTGTTCCTGAACCTGGTGGTGTGAGTCCTGAGGCTCCTGTACCTCCTTCCTGTTGGTTGATGGGTAATAACTGTTCCTGAACCTGGTGGTGAGAGTCCAGAGTTTCCTGTACCTCCATCCTGATGGTTGAGGGGTAGTTACTGTTCCTGACGCTGGTAGTGTGGGACCTGTGGCTCCTGTAACCTCCTTCCTTATGGTTGAGGGGTGATAACTGTTCCTGAACCTGGTGGTGTGGGTCCTGAGGCTCCTGTAGCTCCTTCCCGATGGTTGAGGGGTGATAACTGTTCCTGAACCTGGTGGTGTGAGTCCTGAGGCTCCTGTACCTCCTTTCTGATGGTCGAAGGGTAGTTACTGTTCCTGACCCTGGTGGTATGGGACCTGAGGCTCCTGTACCTCCTTCCCAATGGTTGAGGGGTGATAAATGTACCTGAAGCTGGTGGTGTGAGTCCTGAGGCTCCTGTACCTCCTTCCTGATGGTTGAGTGGTGACCACTTTTTCTGAACCTGGTGGTGTGGTACCTGAGGCTCCTGTACCTCCTTCCTGATGGATGAGGGGTTGTTACTGTTCCTGAACCTGGTGGTGTGAGTCCTGAGGCTCCTGTACCTCCTTCCTGATGGTTGAGGGGTAATAACTGTTCCTGAACCTGGTGGTATGGGACCTGAGGCTCCTGTACCTCCTTCCTGATGGTTGAGGGGTGATAACTGTTCCTGAACCTGGTGGTGTGATTCCTGAGGCTCCTGTACCTCCTTCCTGATGGTTGAGGGGGAATAACTATTCCTGAACCTGGTGGTGTAGGACCTGAGTCTCCTGTACTTCCTTCCTGATGGTTGAGGCGTGATAACTGTTCCTGAACCTGGTGTTGTGGGACCTGAGGCTCCTGTACCTCCTTCCTGATGGATGAGGGGTTGTTACTGTTCCTGACCCTGGTGGTGTGGGACCTGAGGCTCCTGTTCCTCCTTCCTGATGGTTGAGTGGTAGTGACTATTCCTGAACCTGGTGGTATGTGTCCAGAGGCTCCTGTAGCTCCTTCCTGATGGTTGAGGGGTGATAATTGTTCCTGAACCTGGTGGTGTTGGTCCTGAATATCCTGTACCTCCTTCCAGATGGTTGAGGGGTGATACCTGTTCCTGAACCTGGTGGTGTGAGTCCTGAGGCTCCTGTACCTCCTTTCTGATGGTCGAAGGGTAGTTACTGTTCCTGACCCTGGTGGTATGGGACCTGAGGCTCCTGTACCTCCTTCCCAATGGCTGAGGGGTGATAAATGTACCTGAACCTGGTGGTGTGAGTCCTGAGGCTCCTGTACCTCCTTCCTGATCGTTGAAGGGTATTTACTGTTCCTGACCCTGGTGGTCTGCGACCTGAGGCTCCTGTACCTCTTTCCTGGGTTGAGGGGTAATAACTGTTCCTGAACCTGGTGGTGTGGGTCCTGAAGCTCCTGTACCTCCTTCCTGATGGTTGAGGGGTGATACCTGTTCCTGAACCTGGTGGTGTGAGTCCTGAGGCTCCTGTACCTCCTTCCTGATGGTTGAGGGGGAATAAATATTCCTGAACCTGGTGGTGTGGGACCTGAGTCTCCTGTACTTCCTTCCTGATGGTTGAGGGGTGATAACTGTTCCTGAACCTGGTGGTGTGGGACCTGAGGCTCCTGTACCTCCTTTATGATGGATGAGGGGTTGTTACTGTTCCTGACCCTGGTGGTGTGGGACCTGAGGCTCCTGTTCCTCCTTCCTGATGGTTGAGTGGTAGTGACTATTCCTGAACCTGGTGGTATGTGTCCAGAGGCTCCTGTACCTCCTTCCTGATGGTTGAGGGGTGATAAATGTACCTGAACCTGGTGGTGTGAGTCCTGAGGCTCCTGTACCTCCTTCCTGATCGTTGAAGGGTAGTTACTGTTCCTGACCCTGGTGGTGTGCGACCTGAGGCTCCTGTACCTCCTTCCCAATGGTTGAGGGGTGATAACTGTTCCTGAACCTGGTGGTGTGGGTCCTGAGGCTCCTGTACCTCCTTCCCAATGGATGAGGGGTGATAATTGTACCTGAACCTGGTGGTGTGAATTCTTAGGCACCTGTACCTTCTTCCTGATGGTCGAAGGGTAGTTACTGTTCCTGACCCTGGTCGTATGGGACCTGAGGCTCCTGTACCTCTTTCCTGATGGTTCAGGGGTAATAACTGTTCCTGAACCTGGTGGTATGGGACCTGAGGCTCCTGTACCTCCTTCCTGATGGTTGAGGGGTGATAACTGTTCCTGAACCTGGTGGTGTGAGTCCTGAGGCTCCTGTACCTCCTTCCTGTTGGTTGAGGGGTAATAACTGTTCCTGAACCTGGTGGTGAGAGTCCAGAGTTTCCTGTACCTCCATCCTGATGGTTGAGGGGTAGTTACTGTTCCTGACGCTGGTAGTGTGGACCTGTGGCTCCTGTAACCTCCTTCCTTATGGTTGAGGGGTGATAACTGTTCCTGAACCTGGTGGTGTGAGTCCAGTGGCTCCTGTACCTCCTTCCTGATGGTTGAGGGGGAATAACTATTCCTGAACCTGGTGGTGTGGGACCTGAGGCTCCTGTACTTCCTTCCTGATGGTTGAGGGGTGATAACTGTTCCTGAACCTGGTGGTGTGGGACCTGAGGCTCTACCTGCTTCCTGATGGATGAGGGGTTGTTACTGTTCCTGACCCTGGTGGTATGGGACCTGAGGCTCCTGTACCTCCTTCCCAATGGTTGAGGGGTGATAAATGTACCTGAACCTGGTGGTGTGAGTCCTGAGGCTCCTGTACCTCCTTCCTGATGGTTGAGGGGGAATAACTATTCCTGAAGCTGGTGGTGTGGGACCTGAGGCTCCTGTACTTCCTTCCTGATGGTTGAGGGGTCATAACTGTTCCTGAACCTGGTGGTGTGGGACCTGAGGCTCCTGTACCTCCTTCCTGATGGATGAGGGGTTGTTACTGTTCCTGACCCTGGTGGTGTGGGACCTGAGGCTCCTGTTCCTCCTTCCTG
The DNA here is from genome assembly GCF_030144855.1 of Hypanus sabinus. Classification (NCBI taxonomy): domain Eukaryota; kingdom Metazoa; phylum Chordata; class Chondrichthyes; order Myliobatiformes; family Dasyatidae; genus Hypanus; species Hypanus sabinus. The sequence continues at coordinate 158,539 of NW_026781735.1, read as the reverse complement.
ATGGTTGAGTGGTAGTGACTATTCCTGAACCTGGTGGTGTGTCTCCAGAGGCTCCTGTACCTCCTTCCTGATGGTTGAGGGGTGATAATTGTTCCTGAACCTGGTGGTGTGGGTCCTGAAGCTCCTGTACCTCCTTCCTGATGGTTGAGGGGTGATACATGTTCCTGAACCTGGTGGTGTGAGTCCTGAGGCTCCTGTACCTCCTTTCTGATGGTCGAAGGGTAGTTACTGTTCCTGACCCTGGTGGTATGGGACCTGAGGCTCCTGTACCTCCTTCCCAATGGTTGAGGGGTGATAAATGTACCTGAACCTGGTGGTGTGAGTCCTGAGGCTCCTGTACCTCTTTCCCGATGGTTGAGGGGTAATAACTGTTCCTGAACCTGGTGGTGTGGTACCTGAGGCTCCTGTACCTCCTTCCTGATGGTTGAGGGGTGATAACTGTTCCTGAACCTGGTGGTGTGAGTCCTGAGGCTCCTGTACCTCCTTCCTGATGGTTGAGGGGTAATAACTGTTCCTGAACCTGGTGGTATGGGACCTGAGGCTCCTGTACCTCCTTCCTGATGGTTGAGGGGTGATAACTGTTCCTGAACCTGGTGGTGTGAGTCCTGAGGCCACTGTACCTCCTTCCTGATGGTTGAGGGGGAATAACTATTCCTGAACCTGGTGGTGTGGGACCTGAGGCTCCTGTACTTCCTTCCTGATGGTTGAGGGGTGATAACTGTTCCTGAACCTGGTGGTGTGGGACCTGAGGCTCCTGTACCTCCTTCCTGATGGATGAGGGGTTGTTACTGTTCCTGACCCTGGTGGTGTGGGACCTGAGGCTCCTGTTCCTCCTTCCTGATGGTTGAGTGGTAGTGACTATTCCTGAACCTGGTGGTGTGTGTCCAGAGGCTCCTGTACCTCCTTCCTGATGGTTGAGGGGTGATAATTGTTCCTGAACCTGGTGGCGTGGGACCTGAGGCTCCAGTACCTCCTTCCCAATGGTTGAGGGGTGATAAATGTACCTGAACCTGGTCGTGTGAGTCCTGAGGCTCCTGTACCTCCTTCCTGACGGTCGAAGGGTAGTTACTGTTCCTGACCCTGGTGGTGTGGGACCTGAGGCTCCTGTACCTCTTTCCTGATGGTTGAGGGGTAATAACTGTTCCTGAACCTGGTGGTATGGGACCTTAGGCTCCTGTACCTCCTTCCAGATGGTTGAGGGGTGATAACTGTTCCTGAACCTGGTGGTGTGGGTCCTGAGGCTCCTGTACCTCCTTCCCAATGGTTGAGGGGTGAGAACTGTACCTGAACCTGGTGGTGTGAGTCCAGTGGCTCCTGTACCTCCTTCCTGATGGTTGAATGGGAATAACTATTCCTGAACCTGGTGGTGTGGGACCTGAGGCTCCTGTACTTGCTTCCTGATGGTTGAGGGGTGATAACTGTTCCTGAACCTGGTGGTGTGGGACCTGAGGCTCTACCTCCTTCCTGATGGATGAGGGGTTGTTACTGTTCCTGACCCTGGTGGTATGGGACCTGAGGCTCCTGTACCTCCTTCCCAATGGTTGAGGGGTGATAAATGTACCTGAACCTGGTGGTGTGAGTCCTGAGGCTCCTGTACCTCCTTCCTGATGGTTGAGTGGTGATAACTTTTCCTGAACCTGGTGGTGTGGTACCTGAGGCTCCTGTACCTCCTTCCTGTTGGTTGAGGGGGAATAACTATTCCTGAAGCTGGTGGTGTGGGACCTGAGGCTCCTGTACTTCCTTCCTGATGGTTGAGGGGTGATAACTGTTCCTGAACCTGGTGGTGTGGGACCTGAGGCTCCTGTACCTCCTTCCTGATGGATGAGGGTTTGTTACTGTTCCTGACCCTGGTGGTGTGGGACCTGAGGCTCCTGTTCCTCCTTCCTGATGGTTGAGTGGTAGTGACTATTCCTGAACCTGGTGGTGTGTGTCCAGAGGCTCCTGTACCTCCTTCCTGATGGTTGAGGGGTGATAATTGTTCCTGAACCTGGTGGTGTGGGTCCTGAAGCTCCTGTACCTCCTTCCTGATGGTTGAGGGGTGATACATGTTCCTGAACCTGGTGGTGTGAGTCCTGAGGCTCCTGTACCTCCTTTCTGATGGTCGAAGGGTAGTTACTGTTCCTGACCCTGGTGGTATGGGACCTGAGGCTCCTGTACCTCCTTCCCAATGGTTGAGGGGTGATAAATGTACCTGAACCTGGTGGTGTGAGTCCTGAGGCTCCTGTACCTCTTTCCCGATGGTTGAGGGGTAATAACTGTTCCTGAACCTGGTGGTGAGGTACCTGAGGCTCCTGTACCTCCTTCCTGATGGTTGAGGGGTGATAACTGTTCCTGAAACTGGTGGTGTGAGTCCTGAGGCTCCTGTACCTCCTTCCTGATGGTTGAGGGGTAATAACTGTTCCTGAACCTGGTGGTATGGGACCTGAGGCTCCTGTACCTCCTTCCTGATGGTTGAGGGGTGATAACTGTTCCTGAACCTGGTGGTGTGAGTCCTGAGGCCACTGTACCTCCTTCCTGATGGTTGAGGGGGAATAACTATTCCTGAACCTGGTGGTGTGGGACCTGAGGCTCCTGTACTTCCTTCCTGATGGTTGAGGGGTGATAACTGTTCCTGAACCTGGTGGTGTGGGACCTGAGGCTCCTGTACCTCCTTCCTGATGGATGAGGGGTTGTTACTGTTCCTGACTCTGGTGGTGTGGGACCTGAGGCTCCTGTTCCTCCTTCCTGATGGTTGAGTGATAGTGACTATTCCTGAACCTGGTGGTGTGTGTCCAGAGGCTCCTGTACCTCCTTCCTGATGGTTGAGGGGTGATAATTGTTCCTGAACCTGGTGGCATGGGACCTGAGGCTCCTGTACCTCCTTCCCAATGGTTGAGGGGTGATAAATGTACCTGAACCTGGTCGTGTGAGTCCTGAGGCTCCTGTACCTCCTTCCTGACGGTCGAAGGGTAGTTACTGTTCCTGACCCTGGTGCTGTGGGACCTGAGGCTCCTGTACCTCTTTCCTGATGGTTGAGGGGTAATAACTGTTCCTGAACCTGGTGGTGAGAGTCCAGAGTTTCCTGTACCTCCTTCCCGATGGTTGAGGGGTAGTTACTGTTCCTGACGCTGGTAGTGTGGACCTGTGGCTCCTGTAACCTCCTTCCTTATGGTTGAGGGGTGATAACTGTTCCTGAACCTGGTGGTGTGAGTCCAGTGGCTCCTGTACCTCCTTCCTGATGGTTGAGGGGTGATAATTGTTCCTGAACCTGGTGGTGTGGGTCCTGAAGCTCCTGTACCTCCTTCCTGATGGTTGAGGGGTGATAACTATTCCTGAACCTGGTGGTGTGGGTTCTGAGGCTCCTGTACCTCTTTCCTGATGGTTGAGGGCCGATAACTGTTCCTGAACCTGGTGGTGTGGGTCCTGAGGCTCCTGTACCTCCTTCCTGCTGGTTGAGGGGTAATAACTGTTCCTGAACCTGGTGGTGTGAGAGCTGAGGATCCTGTACTTCCTTCCTGATGGTTGAGGGGTGATAACTGTTCCTGAACCTGGTGGTGTTGGACCTGAGGTTCCTGTACCTCCTTCCTGATGGTTGAGGGGTGGTCACTGTTCCTGAACCTGGTGGTGTGAGTCCTGAGGCTCCTGTACCTCCTTCCTGATGGTTGAGGGGTAATAACTGTTCCTGAACCTGGTGGTATGGGACCTGAGGCTCCTGTACCTCCTTCCTGATGGTTGAGGGGTGATAACTGTTCCTGAACCTGGTGGTGTGAGTCCTGAGGCCACTGTAACTCCTTCCTGATGGTTGAGGGGGAATAACTATTCCTGAACCTGGTGGTGTGGGACCTGAGGCTCCTGTACTTCCTTCCTGATGGTTGAGGGGTGATAACTGTTCCTGAACCTGGTGGTGTGGGACCTGAGGCTCCTGTACCTCCTTCCTGATGGTTGAGGGGTGATAATTGTTCCTGAACCTGGTGGTGTGGGTCCTGAAGCTCCTGTACCTCCTTCCTGATGGTTGAGGGGTGATACATGTTCCTGAACCTGGTGGTGTGAGTCCTGAGGCTCCTGTACCTCCTTTCTGATGGTCGAAGGGTAGTTACTGTTCCTGACCCTGGTGGTATGGGACCTGAGGCTCCTGTACCTCCTTCCCAATGGTTGAGGGGTGATAAATGTACCTGAACCTGGTGGTGTGAGTCCTGAGGCTCCTGTACCTCCTTCCTGATGGTTGAAGGGTAGTTACTGTTCCTGACCCTGGTGGTATGGGCCCTGAGGCTCCTGTACCTCCTTCCTGATGGTTGAGGGGTGATAACTGTTCCTGAACCTGGTGGTGTGAGTCCTGAGGCCACTGTACCTCCTTCCTGATGGTTGAGGGGGAATAACTATTCCTGAACCTGGTGGTGTGGGACCTGAGGCTCCGCTACCTCCTTCCTTATGGTTGCGGGGTGATAACTGTTCCTGAACCTGGTGGTGTGAGTCCTGAGGCTCCTGTACCTCCTTCCTGATGGTTGAGTGGTAGTAACTATTCCTGAACCTGGTGGTGTTGGTCCTGAGGCTCCTATACCTCCTTCCTGATGGTTGAGGGGTGATAATTATTCCTGAACCTGGTGGTGTGAGTCCTGAGGCTCCTGTACCTCCGTCCTGATGGTCGAGGGGTAGTTACTGTTCCTGACGCTGGTAGTGTTGGACCTGAGGCTCCGCTACCTCCTTCCTTATGGTTGAGGGGTGATAACTGTTCCTGAACCTGGTGGTGTGAGTCCTGAGGCTCCTGTACCTCCTTCCTGATGGTTGAGGGGTGATAACTGTTCCTGAACCTGGTGGTGTGAGTCCTGAGGCTCCTATACCTCCTTCCTGATGGTTGAGGGGTAGTAACTATTCCTGAACTTGGTGGTGCGAGTCCTGAGGCTCCTGTACCTCCTTCCTGATGGTTGAGGGGTGGTAACTGTTCCTGAACCTGGTGGTGTGGGACCTGAGGCTCCTGTACCTCCTTCCCAATGGTTGAGGGGTGATAAATGTACCTGAACCTGGTCGTGTGAGTCCTGAGGCTCCTGTACCTCCTTCCTGACGGTCGAAGGGTAGTTACTGTTCCTGACCCTGGTGGTGTGGGACCTGAGGCTCCTGTACCTCTTTCCTGATGTTTGAGGGGTAATAACTGTTCCTGAACCTGGTGGTATGGGACCTGAGGCTCCTGTACCTCCTTCCAGATGGTTGAGGGGTGATAACTGTTCCTGAACCTGGTGGTGTGGGTCCTGAGGCTCCTGTACCTCCTTCCCAATGGTTGAGGGGTGAGAACTGTACCTGAACCTGGTGGTGTGAGTCCAGTGGCTCCTGTACCTCCTTCCTGATGGTTGAATGGGAATAACTATTCCTGAACCTGGTGGTGTGGGACCTGAGGCTCCTGTACTTCCTTCCTGATGGTTGAGGGGTGATAACTGTTCCTGAACCTGGTGGTGTGGGACCTGAGGCTCTACCTCCTTCCTGATGGATGAGGGGTTGTTACTGTTCCTGACCCTGGTGGTATGGGACCTGAGGCTCCTGTACCTCCTTCCCAATGGTTGAGGGGTGATAAATGTACCTGAACCTGGTGGTGTGAGTCCTGAGGCTCCTGTACCTCCTTCCTGATGGTTGAGTGGTGATAACCTTTCCTGAACCTGGTGGTGTGGTACCTGAGGCTCCTGTAACTCCTTCCTGTTGGTTGAGGGGGAATAACTATTCCTGAAGTTGGTGGTGTGGGACCTGAGGCTCCTGTACTTCCTTCCTGATGGTTGAGGGGTGATAACTGTTCCTGAACCTGGTGGTGTGGGGCCTGAGGCTCCTGTACCTCCTTCCTGATGGATGAGGGTTTGTTACTGTTCCTGACCCTGGTGGTGTGGGACCTGAGGCTCCTGTTCCTCCTTCCTGATGGTTGAGTGGTAGTGACTATTCCTGAACCTGGTGGTGTGTGTCCACAGGCTCCTGTACCTCCTTCCTGATGGTTGAGGGGTGATAATTGTTCCTGAACCTGGTGGTGTGGGTCCTGAAGCTCCTGTACCTCCTTTCTGATGGTTGAGGGGTGATACATGTTCCTGAACCTGGTGGTGTGAGTCCTGAGGCTCCTGTACCTCCTTTCTGATGGTCGAAGGGTAGTTACTGTTCCTGACCCTGGTGGTATGGGACCTGAGGCTCCTGTACCTCCTTCCCAATGGTTGAGGGGTGATAAATGTACCTGAACCTGGTGGTGTGAGTCCTGAGGCTCCTGTACCTCTTTCCCGATGGTTGAGGGGTAATAACTGTTCCTGAACCTGGTGGTGTGGTACCTGAGGCTCCTGTACCTCCTTCCTGATGGTTGAGGGGTGATAACTGTTCCTGAACCTGGTGGTGTGAGTCCTGAGGCTCCTGTACCTCCTTCCTGATGGTTGAGGGGTAATAACTGTTCCTGAACCTGGTGGTATGGGACCTGAGGCTCCTGTACCTCCTTCCTGATGGTTGAGGGGTGATAACTGTTCCTGAACCTGGTGGTGTGAGTCCTGAGGCCACTGTACCTCCTTCCTGATGGTTGAGGGGGAATAACTATTCCTGAACCTGGTGGTGTGGGACCTGAGGCTCCTGTACTTCCTTCCTGATGGTTGAGGGGTGATAACTGTTCCTGAACCTGGTGGTGTGGGACCTGAGGCTCCTGTACCTCCTTCCTGATGGATGAGGGGTTGTTACTGTTCCTGACCCTGGTGGTGTGGGACCTGAGGCTCCTGTTCCTCCTTCCTGATGGTTGAGTGGTAGTGACTATTCCTGAACCTGGTGGTGTGTGTCCAGAGGCTCCTGTACCTCCTTCCTGATGGTTGAGGGGTGATAATTGTTCCTGAACCTGGTGGCATGGGACCTGAGGCTCCTGTACCTCCTTCCCAATGGTTGAGGGGTGATAAATGTACCTGAACCTGGTCGTGTGAGTCCTGAGGCTCCTGTACCTCCTTCCTGACGGTCGAAGGGTAGTTACTGTTCCTGACCCTGGTGGTGTGGGACCTGAGGCTCCTGTACCTCTTTCCTGATGGTTGAGGGGTAATAACTGTTCCTGAACCTGGTGGTGAGAGTCCAGAGTTTCCTGTACCTCAACCCTGATGGTTGAGGGGTAGTTACTGTTCCTGACGCTGGTAGTGTGGACCTGTGGCTCCTGTAACCTCCTTCCTTATGGTTGAGGGGTGATAACTGTTCCTGAACCTGGTGGTGTGAGTCCAGTGGCTCCTGTACCTCCTTCCTGATGGTTGAGGGGGAATAACTATTCCTGAACCTGGTGGTGTGGGACCTGAGGCTCCTGTACTTCCTTCCTGATGGTTGAGGGGTGATAACTGTTCCTGAACCTGGTGGTGTGGGACCTGAGGCTCTACCTCCTTCCTGATGGATGAGGGGTTGTTACTGTTCCTGACCCTGGTGGTATGGGACCTGAGGCTCCTGTACCTCCTTCCCAATGGTTGAGGGGTGATAAATGTACCTGAACCTGGTGGTGTGAGTCCTGAGGCTCCTGTACCTCCTTCCTGATGGTTGAGTGGTGATAACTTTTCCTGAACCTGGTGGTGTGGTACCTGAGGCTCCTGTACCTCCTTCCTGATGGTTGAGGGGGAATAACTATTCCTGAAGCTGGTGGTGTGGGACCTGAGGCTCCTGTACTTCCTTCCTGATGGTTGAGGGGTGATAACTGTTCCTGAACCTGGTGGTGTGGGACCTGAGGCTCCTGTACCTCCTTCCTGATGGATGAGGGGTTGTTACTGTTCCTGACCCTGGTGGTGTGGGACCTGAGGCTCCTGTTCCTCCTTCCTGATGGTTGAGTGGTAGTGACTATTCCTGAACCTGGTGGTGTGTGTCCAGAGGCTCCTGTACCTCCTTCCTGATGGTTGAGGGGTGATAATTGTTCCTGAACCTGGTGGTGTGGGTCCTGAAGCTCCTGTACCTCCTTCCTGATGGTTGAGGGGTGATAACTATTCCTGAACCTGGTGGTGTGGGTTCTGAGGCTCCTGTACCTCCTTCCTGATGGTTGAGGGCCGATAACTGTTCCTGAACCTGGTGGTGTGGGTCCTGAGGCTCCTGTACCTCCTTCCTGCTGGTTGAGGGGTAATAACTGTTCCTGAACCTGGTGGTGTGGGACCTGAGGATCCTGTTCTTCCTTCCTGATGGTTGAGGGGTGATAACTGTTCCTGAACCTGGTGGTGTTGGACCTGAGGTTCCTGTACCTCCTTCCTGATGGTTGAGGGGTGGTCACTGTTCCTGAACCTGGTGGTGTGAGTCCTGAGGCTCCTGTACCTCCTTCCTGATGGTTGAGGGGTAATAACTGTTCCTGAACCTGGTGGTATGGGACCTGAGGCTCCTGTACCTCCTTCCTGATGGTTGAGGGGTGATAACTGTTCCTGAACCTGGTGGTGTGAGTCCTGAGGCCACTGTACCTCCTTCCTGATGGTTGAGGGGGAATAACTATTCCTGAACCTGGTGGTGTGGGACCTGAGGCTCCTGTACTTCCTTCCTGATGGTTGAGGGGTGATAACTGTTCCTGAACCTGGTGGTGTGGGACCTGAGGCTCCTGTACCTCCTTCCTGATGGATGAGTGGTTGTTACTGTTCCTGACCCTGGTGGTGTGGGACCTGAGGCTCCTGTTCCTCCTTCCTGATGGTTGAGTGGTAGTGACTATTCCTGAACCTGGTGGTGTGTGTCCAGAGGCTCCTGTACCTCCTTCCTGATGGTTGAGGGGTGATAATTGTTCCTGAACCTGGTGGTGTGGGTCCTGAAGCTCCTGTACCTCCTTCCTGATGGTTGAGGGGTGATACATGTTCCTGAACCTGGTGGTGTGAGTCCTGAGGCTCCTGTACCTCCTTCCTGATGGTTGAAGGGTAGTTACTGTTCCTGACCCTGGTGGTATGGGACCTGAGGCTCCTGTACCTCCTTCCCAATGGTTGAGGGGTGATAAATGTACCTGAACCTGGTGGTGTGAGTCCTGAGGCTCCTGTACCTCCTTCCTGATGGTTGAAGGGTAGTTACTGTTCCTGACCCTGGTGGTATGGGACCTGAGGCTCCTGTACCTCCTTCCTGATGGTTGAGGGGTGATAACTGTTCCTGAACCTGGTGGTGTGAGTCCTGAGGCCACTGTACCTCCTTCCTGATGGTTGAGGGGGAATAACTATTCCTGAACCTGGTGGTGTGGGACCTGAGGCTCCGCTACCTCCTTCCTTATGGTTGAGGGGTGATAACTGTTCCTGAACCTGGTGGTGTGATTCCTGAGGCTCCTGTACCTCCTTCCTGATGGTTGAGGGGTAGTAACTATTCCTGAACCTGGTGGTGTGGGTCCTGAGGCTCCTATACCTCCTTCCTGATGGTTGAGGGGTGATAATTATTCCTGAACCTGGTTGTGTGAGTCCTGAGGCTTCTGTACCTCCGTCCTGATGGTCGAGGGGTAGTTACTGTTCCTGACGCTGGTAGTGTTGGACCTGAGGCTCCGCTACCTCCTTCCTTATGGTTGAGGGGTGATAACTGTTCCTGAACCTGGTGGTGTGAGTCCTGAGGCTCCTATACCTCCTTCCTGATGGTTGAGGGGTAGTAACTATTCCTGAACTTGGTGGTGCGAGTCCTGAGGCTCCTGTACCTCCTTCCTGACGGTCGAAGGGTAGTTACTGTTCCTGACCCTGGTGGTGTGGGACCTGAGGCTCCTGTACCTCTTTCCTGATGTTTGAGGGGTAATAACTGTTCCTGAACCTGGTGGTATGGGACCTGAGGCTCCTGTACCTCCTTCCAGATGGTTGAGGGGTGATAACTGTTCCTGAACCTGGTGGTGTGGGTCCTGAGGCTCCTGTACCTCCTTCCCAATGGTTGAGGGGTGAGAACTGTACCTGAACCTGGTGGTGTGAGTCCAGTGGCTCCTGTACCTCCTTCCTGATGGTTGAATGGGAATAACTATTCCTGAACCTGGTGGTGTGGGACCTGAGGCTCCTGTACTTCCTTCCTGATGGTTGAGGGGTGATAACTGTTCCTGAACCTGGTGGTGTGGGACCTGAGGCTCTACCTCCTTCCTGATGGATGAGGGGTTGTTACTGTTCCTGACCCTGGTGGTATGGGACCTGAGGCTCCTGTACCTCCTTCCCAATGGTTGAGGGGTGATAAATGTACCTGAACCTGGTGGTGTGAGTCCTGAGGCTCCTGTACCTCCTTCCTGATGGTTGAGTGGTGATAACCTTTCCTGAACCTGGTGGTGTGGTACCTGAGGCTCCTGTACCTCCTTCCTGTTGGTTGAGGGGGAATAACTATTCCTGAAGTTGGTGGTGTGGGACCTGAGGCTCCTGTACTTCCTTCCTGATGGTTGAGGGGTGATAACTGTTCCTGAACCTGGTGGTGTGGGGCCTGAGGCTCCTGTACCTCCTTCCTGATGGATGAGGGTTTGTTACTGTTCCTGACCCTGGTGGTGTGGGACCTGAGGCTCCTGTTCCTCCTTCCTGATGGTTGAGTGGTAGTGACTATTCCTGAACCTGGTGGTGTGTGTCCACAGGCTCCTGTACCTCCTTCCTGATGGTTGAGGGGTGATAATTGTTCCTGAACCTGGTGGTGTGGGTCCTGAAGCTCCTGTACCTCCTTTCTGATGGTTGAGGGGTGATACATGTTCCTGAACCTGGTGGTGTGAGTCCTGAGGCTCCTGTACCTCCTTTCTGATGGTCGAAGGGTAGTTACTGTTCCTGACCCTGGTGGTATGGGACCTGAGGCTCCTGTACCTCCTTCCCAATGGTTGAGGGGTGATAAATGTACCTGAACCTGGTGGTGTGAGTCCTGAGGCTCCTGTACCTCTTTCCCGATGGTTGAGGGGTAATAACTGTTCCTGAACCTGGTGGTGTGGTACCTGAGGCTCCTGTACCTCCTTCCTGATGGTTGAGGGGTGATAACTGTTCCTGAACCTGGTGGTGTGAGTCCTGAGGCTCCTGTACCTCCTTCCTGATGGTTGAGGGGTAATAACTGTTCCTGAACCTGGTGGTATGGGACCTGAGGCTCCTGTACCTCCTTCCTGATGGTTGAGGGGTGATAACTGTTCCTGAACCTGGTGGTGTGAGTCCTGAGGCCACTGTACCTCCTTCCTGATGGTTGAGGGGGAATAACTATTCCTGAACCTGGTGGTGTGGGACCTGAGGCTCCTGTACTTCCTTCCTGATGGTTGAGGGGTGATAACTGTTCCTGAACCTGGTGGTGTGGGACCTGAGGCTCCTGTACCTCCTTCCTGATGGATGAGGGGTTGTTACTGTTCCTGACCCTGGTGGTGTGGGACCTGAGGCTCCTGTTCCTCCTTCCTGATGGTTGAGTGGTAGTGACTATTCCTGAACCTGGTGGTGTGTGTCCAGAGGCTCCTGTACCTCCGTCCTGATGGTTGAGGGGTGATAATTGTTCCTGAACCTGGTGGCATGGGACCTGAGGCTCCTGTACCTCCTTCCCAATGGTTGAGGGGTGATAAATGTACCTGAACCTGGTCGTGTGAGTCCTGAGGCTCCTGTACCTCCTTCCTGACGGTCGAAGGGTAGTTACTGTTCCTGACCCTGGTGGTGTGGGACCTGAGGCTCCTGTACCTCTTTCCTGATGGTTGAGGGGTAATAACTGTTCCTGAACCTGGTGGTGAGAGTCCAGAGTTTCCTGTACCTCAACCCTGATGGTTGAGGGGTAGTTACTGTTCCTGACGCTGGTAGTGTGGACCTGTGGCTCCTGTAACCTCCTTCCTTATGGTTGAGGGGTGATAACTGTTCCTGAACCTGGTGGTGTGAGTCCAGTGGCTCCTGTACCTCCTTCCTGATGGTTGAGGGGGAATAACTATTCCTGAACCTGGTGGTGTGGGACCTGAGACTCCTGTACTTCCTTCCTGATGGTTGAGGGGTGATAACTGTTCCTGAACCTGGTGGTGTGGGACCTGAGGCTCTACCTCCTTCCTGATGGATGAGGGGTTGTTACTGTTCCTGACCCTGGTGGTATGGGACCTGAGGCTCCTGTACCTCCTTCCCAATGGTTGAGGGGTGATAAATGTACCTGAACCTGGTGGTGTGAGTCCTGAGGCTCCTGTACCTCCTTCCTGATGGTTGAGTGGTGATAACTTTTCCTGAACCTGGTGGTGTGGTACCTGAGGCTCCTGTACCTCCTTCCTGATGGTTGAGGGGGAATAACTATTCCTGAAGCTGGTGGTGTGGGACCTGAGGCTCCTGTACTTCCTTCCTGATGGTTGAGGGGTGATAACTGTTCCTGAACCTGGTGGTGTGGGACCTGAGGCTCCTGTACCTCCTTCCTGATGGATGAGGGGTTGTTACTGTTCCTGACCCTGGTGGTGTGGGACCTGAGGCTCCTGTTCCTCCTTCCTGATGGTTGAGTGGTAGTGACTATTCCTGAACCTGGTGGTGTGTGTCCAGAGGCTCCTGTACCTCCTTCCTGATGGTTGAGGGGTGATAATTGTTCCTGAACCTGGTGGTGTGGGTCCTGAAGCTCCTGTACCTCCTTCCTGATGGTTGAGGGGTGATAACTATTCCTGAACCTGGTGGTGTGGGTTCTGAGGCTCCTGTACCTCCTTCCTGATGGTTGAGGGCCGATAACTGTTCCTGAACCTGGTGGTGTGGGTCCTGAGGCTCCTGTACCTCCTTCCTGCTGGTTGAGGGGTAATAACTGTTCCTGAACCTGGTGGTGTGGGACCTGAGGATCCTGTTCTTCCTTCCTGATGGTTGAGGGGTGATAACTGTTCCTGAACCTGGTGGTGTTGGACCTGAGGTTCCTGTACCTCCTTCCTGATGGTTGAGGGGTGGTCACTGTTCCTGAACCTGGTGGTGTGAGTCCTGAGGCTCCTGTACCTCCTTCCTGATGGTTGAGGGGTAATAACTGTTCCTGAACCTGGTGGTATGGGACCTGAGGCTCCTGTACCTCCTTCCTGATGGTTGAGGGGTGATAACTGTTCCTGAACCTGGTGGTGTGAGTCCTGAGGCCACTGTACCTCCTTCCTGATGGTTGAGGGGGAATAACTATTCCTGAACCTGGTGGTGTGGGACCTGAGGCTCCTGTACTTCCTTCCTGATGGTTGAGGGGTGATAACTGTTCCTGAACCTGGTGGTGTGGGACCTGAGGCTCCTGTACCTCCTTCCTGATGGATGAGTGGTTGTTACTGTTCCTGACCCTGGTGGTGTGGGACCTGAGGCTCCTGTTCCTCCTTCCTGATGGTTGAGTGGTAGTGACTATTCCTGAACCTGGTGGTGTGTGTCCAGAGGCTCCTGTACCTCCTTCCTGATGGTTGAGGGGTGATAATTGTTCCTGAACCTGGTGGTGTGGGTCCTGAAGCTCCTGTACCTCCTTCCTGATGGTTGAGGGGTGATACATGTTCCTGAACCTGGTGGTGTGAGTCCTGAGGCTCCTGTACCTCCTTCCTGATGGTTGAAGGGTAGTTACTGTTCCTGACCCTGGTGGTATGGGACCTGAGGCTCCTGTACCTCCTTCCCAATGGTTGAGGGGTGATAAATGTACCTGAACCTGGTGGTGTGAGTCCTGAGGCTCCTGTACCTCCTTCCTGATGGTTGAAGGGTAGTTACTGTTCCTGACCCTGGTGGTATGGGACCTGAGGCTCCTGTACCTCCTTCCTGATGGTTGAGGGGTGATAACTGTTCCTGAACCTGGTGGTGTGAGTCCTGAGGCCACTGTACCTCCTTCCTGATGGTTGAGGGGGAATAACTATTCCTGAACCTGGTGGTGTGGGACCTGAGGCTCCGCTACCTCCTTCCTTATGGTTGAGGGGTGATAACTGTTCCTGAACCTGGTGGTGTGATTCCTGAGGCTCCTGTACCTCCTTCCTGATGGTTGAGGGGTAGTAACTATTCCTGAACCTGGTGGTGTGGGTCCTGAGGCTCCTATACCTCCTTCCTGATGGTTGAGGGGTGATAATTATTCCTGAACCTGGTGGTGTGAGTCCTGAGGCTTCTGTACCTCCGTCCTGATGGTCGAGGGGTAGTTACTGTTCCTGACGCTGGTAGTGTTGGACCTGAGGCTCCGCTACCTCCTTCCTTATGGTTGAGGGGTGATAACTGTTCCTGAACCTGGTGGTGTGAGTCCTGAGGCTCCTATACCTCCTTCCTGATGGTTGAGGGGTAGTAACTATTCCTGAACTTGGTGGTGCGAGTCCTGAGGCTCCTGTACCTCCTTCCTGATGGTTGAGGGGTGGTAACTGTTCCTGAACCTGGTGGTGTGGGACTTGAGGCTCCTGTACCTCCTTCCTGATGGTTGAGGGGTGATAACTGTTCCTGAACCTGGTGGTGTGAGTCCTGAGGCCACTGTACCTCCTTCCTGATGGTTGAGGGGGAATAACTATTCCTGAACCTGGTGGTGTGGGACCTGAGGCTCCGCTACCTCCTTCCTTATGGTTGAGGGGTGATAACTGTTCCTGAACCTGGTGGTGTGAGTCCTGAGGCTCCTGTACCTCCTTCCTGATGGTTGAGGGGTGATAACTGTTCCTGAACCTGGTGGTGTGAGTCCTGAGGCTCCTGTACCTCCTTCCTGATGGTTGAGGGGTAGTAACTATTCCTGAACTTGGTGGTGCGAGTCCTGAGGCTCCTGTACCTCCTTCCTGATGGTTGAGGGGTAGTAACTGTTCCTGAACCTGGTGGTGTGGGACTTGAGGCTCCTGTACCTCCTTCCTGATGGTTGAGGGGTAGTAACCGTTCCTGAACCTGGTGGTGCGAGTCCTGAGGCTCCTGTACCTCTTTCCTGATGGTTGAGGGGTAGTAACTGTTCCTGAACCTGGTGGTGCGAGTCCTGAGGCTCCTGTACCTTCTACCTGATGGTTGAGGGGTAGTAACTATTCCTGAACCTGGTGGTGCGAGTCCTGAGGGCTCCTGTACCTCCTTCCTGATGGTTGAGGGGTGATAACTGTTACTGAACCTGGTGGTGTGAGTCCTGAGGCTCCTGTACCTCCTTCCTGATGGTTGAGGGGGAATAACTATTCCTGAACCTGATGGTGTGGGACCTGAGGCTCCTGTACTTCCTTCCTGATGGTTGAGGGGTGATAACTGTTCCTGAACCTGGTGGTGTGGGACCTGAGGCTCCTGTACCTCCTTCCTGATGGATGAGGGGTTGTTACTGTTCCTGACCCTGGTGGTGTGGGACCTGAGGCTCCTGTACCTCCTTCCTGATGGTTGAGGGGTGATAACTGTTCCTGAACCTGGTGGTGTGAGTCCTGAGGCTCCTGTACTTCCTTCCTGATGGTTGAGGGGTAGTGACTATTCCTGAACCTGGTGGTGTGTGTCCAGAGGCTCCTGTACCTCCTTCCTGATGGTTGAGGGGTGATAACTATTCCTGAACCTGGTGGTGTGGGTTCCGAGGCTCCTGTACCTCCTTCCTGATGGTTGAGGGGCGATAACTGTTCCTGAACCTGGTGGTGTGGGTCCTGAGGCTCCTGTACCTCCTTCCTGATGGTTGAGGGGTAATAACTGTTCCTGAACCTGGTGGTGTGGGACCTGAGGATCCTGTACTTCCTTCCTGATGGTTGAGGGGTGATAACTGTTCCTGAACCTGGTGGTGTTGGACCTGAGGTTCCTGTACCTCCTTCCTGATGGTTGAGGGGTGGTCACTGTTCCTGAACCTGGTGGTGTGAGTCCTGAGGCTCCTGTACCTCCTTCCTGATGGTTGAGGGGTAATAACTGTTCCTGAACCTGGTGGTATGGGACCTGAGGCTCCTGTACCTCCTTCCTGATGGTTGAGGGGTGATAACTGTTCCTGAACCTGGTGGTGTGAGTCCTGAGGCCACTGTACCTCCTTCCTGATGGTTGAGGGGGAATAACTATTCCTGAACCTGGTGGTGTGGGACCTGAGGATCCTGTACTTCCTTCCTGATGGTTGAGGGGTGATAACTGTTCCTGAACCTGGTGGTGTGGGACCTGAGGCTCCTGTACCTCCTTCCTGATGGATGAGGGGTTGTTACTGTTCCTGACCCTGGTGGTGTGGGACCTGAGGCTCCTGTTCCTCCTTCCTGATAGTTGAGTGGTAGTGACTATTCCTGAACCTGGTGGTGTGTGTCCAGAGGCTCCTGTACCTCCTTCCTGATGGTTGAGGGGTGATAATTGTTCCTGAACCTGGTGGCATGGGACCTGAGGCTCCTGTACCTCCTTCCCAATGGTTGAGGGGTGATAAATGTACCTGAACCTGGTCGTGTGAGTCCTGAGGCTCCTGTACCTCCTTCCTGACGGTCGAAGGGTAGTTACTGATCCTGACCCTGGTGGTGTGGGACCTGAGGCTCCTGTACATCTTTCCTGATGGTTGAGGGGTAATAACTGTTCCTGAACCTGGTGGTATGGGACCTGAGGCTCCTGTACCTCCTTCCTGATGGTTGAGGGGTGATAACTGTTCCTGAACCTGGTGGTGTGGGTCCTGAGGCTCCTGTACCTCCTTCCCAATGGTTGAGGGGTCAGAACTGTACCTGAACCTGGTGGTGTGAGTTCTTAGGCTCCTGTACCTTCTTCCTGATGGTCGAAGGGTAGTTACTGTTCCTGACCCTGGTAGTGTGGGACCTGAGGCTCCTGTACCTCCTTCCTGATGGTTGAGGGGTGATAACTGTTCCTGAACCTGGTGGTGTGGGTCCTGAGGCTCCTGTACCTCCTTCCTGATGGTTGAGGTGGAATAACTATTCCTGAACCTGGTGGTGTGGGACCTGAGGCTCCTGTACTTCCTTCCTGATGGTTGAGGGGTGATAACTGTTCCTGAACCTGGTGGTGTGGGACCTGAGGCTCCTGTACCTCCTTCCTGATGGATGAGGGGTAATAACTGTTCCTGAACCTGGTGGTATGGGACCTCAGGCTCCTGTACCTCCTTCCTGATGGTTGAGGGGTGATAACTGTTCCTGAACCTGGTGGTGTGAGTCCTGAGGCCACTGTACCTCCTTCCTGATGGTTGAGTGGGAATAACTATTCCTGAACCTGGTGGTGTGGGACCTGAGGCTCCTGTACTTCCTTCCTGATGGTTGAGGGGTGATAACTGTTCCTGAACCTGGTGGTGTGGGACCTGAGGCTCCTGTACCTCCTTCCTGATGGATGAGGGGTTGTTACTGTTCCTGACCCTGGTGGTGTGGAACCTGAGACTCCTGTTCCTCCTTCCTGATGGTTGAGTGGTAGTGACTATTCCTGAACCTGGTGGTGTGTGTCCAGAGGCTCCTGTACCTCCTTCCTGATGGTTGAGGGGTGATAATTGTTCCTGAACCTGGTGGTGTGGGTCCTGAAGCTCCTGTACCTCCTTCCTGATGGTTGAGGGGTGATACATGTTCCTGAACCTGGTGGTGTGAGTCCTGAGGCTCCTGTACCTCCTTTCTGATGGTCGAAGGGTAGTTACTGTTCCTGACCCTGGTGGTGTGGGACTTGAGGCTCCTGTACCTCCTTCCTGATGGTTGAGGGGTAGTAACTGTTCCTGAACCTGGTGGTGCGAGTCCTGAGGCTCCTGTACCTCTTTCCTGATGGTTGAGGGGTAGTAACTGTTCCTGAACCTGGTGGTGCGAGTCCTGAGGCTCCTGTACCTTCTACCTGATGGTTGAGGGGTAGTAACTATTCCTGAACCTGGTGGTGCGAGTCCTGAGGGCTCCTGTACCTCCTTCCTGATGGTTGAGGGGTGATAACTGTTACTGAACCTGGTGGTGTGTGTCCTGAGGCTCCTGTACCTCCTTCCTGATGGTTGAGGGGGAATAACTATTCCTGAACCTGATGGTGTGGGACCTGAGGCTCCTGTACTTCCTTCCTGATGGTTGAGGGGTGATAACTGTTCCTGAACCTGGTGGTGTGGGACCTGAGGCTCCTGTACCTCCTTCCTGATGGATGAGGGGTTGTTACTGTTCCTGACCCTGGTGGTGTGGGACCTGAGGCTCCTGTACCTCCTTCCTGATGGTTGAGGGGTGATAACTGTTCCTGAACCTGGTGGTGTGAGTCCTGAGGCTCCTGTACCTCCTTCCTGATGGTTGAGGGGTAGTGACTATTCCTGAACCTGGTGGTGTGTGTCCAGAGGCTCCTGTACCTCCTTCCTGATGGTTGAGGGGTGATAACTATTCCTGAACCTGGTGGTGTGGGTTCCGAGGCTCCTGTACCTCCTTCCTGATGGTTGAGGGGCGATAACTGTTCCTGAACCTGGTGGTGTGGGTCCTGAGGCTCCTGTACCTCCTTCCTGATGGTTGAGGGGTAATAACTGTTCCTGAACCTGGTGGTGTGGGACCTGAGGATCCTGTACTTCCTTCCTGATGGTTGAGGGGTGATAACTGTTCCTGAACCTGGTGGTGTTGGACCTGAGGTTCCTGTACCTCCTTCCTGATGGTTGAGGTGTAATAACTGTTCCTGAACCTGGTGGTATGGGACCTGAGGCTCCTGTACCTCCTTCCTGATGGTTGAGGGGTGATAACTGTTCCTGAACCTGGTGGTGTGAGTCCTGAGGCCACTGTACCTCCTTCCTGATGGTTGAGGGGGAATAACTATTCCTGAACCTGGTGGTGTGGGACCTGAGGATCCTGTACTTCCTTCCTGATGGTTGAGGGGTGATAACTGTTCCTGAACCTGGTGGTGTGGGACCTGAGGCTCCTGTACCTCCTTCCTGATGGATGAGGGGTTGTTACTGTTCCTGACCCTGGTGGTGTGGGACCTGAGGCTCCTGTTCCTCCTTCCTGATAGTTGAGTGGTAGTGACTATTCCTGAACCTGGTGGTGTGTGTCCAGAGGCTCCTGTACCTCCTTCCTGATGGTTGCGGGGTGATAATTGTTCCTGAACCTGGTGGCATGGGACCTGAGGCTCCTGTACCTCCTTCCCAATGGTTGAGGGGTGATAAATGTACCTGAACCTGGTCGTGTGAGTCCTGAGGCTCCTGTACCTTCTTCCTGATGGTCGAAGGGTAGTTACTGTTCCTGACCCTGGTCGTGTGGGACCTGAGGCTCCTGTACCTCCTTCCTGATGGTTGAGGGGTGATAACTGTTCCTGAACCTGGTCGTGTGAGTCCTGAGGCCACTGTACCTCCTTCCTGATGGTTGAGGTGGAATAACTATTCCTGAATCTGGTGGTGTGGGACCTGAGGCTCCTGTACTTCCTTCCTGATGGTTGAGGGGTGATAACTGTTCCTGAACCTGGTGGTGTGGGACCTGAGGCTCCTGTACCTCCTTCCTGCTGGATGAGGGGTTGTTACTGTTCCTGACCCTGGTGGTGTGGGACCTGAGGCTCCTGTTCCTCCTTCCTGATGGTTGAGTGGTAGTGAGTATTCCTGAACCTGGTGGTGTGTGTCCAGAGGCTCCTGTACCTCCTTCCTGATGGTTGAGGGGTGATAATTGTTCCGGAACCTGGTGGCATGGGACCTGAGGCTCCTGTACCTCCTTCCCAATGGTTGAGGGGTGATAAATGTACCTGAACCTGGTCGTGTGAGTCCTGAGGCTCCTGTACCTCCTTCCTGATGGTCGAAGGGTAGTTGCTGTTCCTGACCCTGGTGGTGTGGGACCTGAGGCTCCTGTACCTCCTTCCTGATGGTTGAGGGGTGATAAGTGTTCCTGAAGCTGGTGGTGTGGGTCCTGAGGCTCCTGTACCTCCTTCCTGATGGTTGAGGGGTAATAACTGTTCCTGAACCTGGTGGTGTGGGACCTGAGGATCCTGTACTTCCTTCCTGATGGTTGAGGAGTGATAACTGTTCCTGAACCTGGTGGTGTTGGACCTGAGGTTCCTGTACCTCCTTCCTGATGGTTGAGGGGTGGTCACTGTTCCTGAACCTGGTGGTGTGAGTCCTGAGGCTCCTGTACCTCCTTCCTGATGGTTGAGGGGTAATAACTGTTCCTGAACCTGGTGGTATGGGACCTGAGGCTCCTGTACCTCCTTCCTGATGGTTGAGGGGTGATAACTGTTCCTGAACCTGGTGGTGTGAGTCCTGAGGCCACTGTACCTCCTTCCTGATTGTTGAGTGGGAATAACTATTCCTGAACCTGGTGGTGTGGGACCTGAGGCTCCTGTACTTCCTTCCTGATGGTTGAGGGGTGATAACTGTTCCTGAACCTGGTGGTGTGGGACCTGAGGCTCCTGTACCTCCTTCCTGATGGATGAGGGGTTGTTACTGTTCCTGACCCTGGTGGTGTGGAACCTGAGGCTCCTGTTCCTCCTTCCTGATGGTTGAGTGGTAGTGACTATTCCTGAACCTGGTGGTGTGTGTCCAGAGGCTCCTGTACCTCCTTCCTGATGGTTGAGGGGTGATAATTGTTCCTGAACCTGGTGGTGTGGGTCCTGAAGCTCCTGTACCTCCTTCCTGATGGTTGAGGGGTGATACATGTTCCTGAACCTGGTGGTGTGAGTCCTGAGGCTCCTGTACCTCCTTTCTGATGGTCGAAGGGTAGTTACTGTTCCTGACCCTGGTGGTATGGGACCTGAGGCTCCTGTACCTCCTTCCCAATGGTTGAGGGGTGATAACTGTTCCTGAACCTGGTGGTGTGAGTCCTGAGTCTCCTGTACCTCCTTCCTGATGGTTGAGGGGTAATAACTGTTCCTGAACCTGGTGGTATGGGATCTGAGGCTCCTGTACCTCCTTCCTGATGGTTGAGGGGTGATAACTGTTCCTGAACCTGGTGCTGTGAGTCCTGAGGCCACTGTACCTCCTTCCTGATGGTTGAGGGGGAATAACCATTCCTGAACCTGGTGGTGTGGGACCTGAGGCTCCGCTACCTCCTTCCTGATGGTTGAGGGATGATAACTGTTCCTGAACCTGGTGGTGTGAGTCCTGAGGCTCCTGTACCTCCTTCCTGATGGTTGAGGGGTGATTACTGTTCCTGAACCTGGTGGTGTGAGTCCTGAGGCTCCTGTACCTCCTTCCTGATGGTTGAGGGGTAGTAACTATTCCTGAACTTGGTGGTGCGAGTCCTGAGGCTCCTGTACCTCCTTCCTGATGGTTGAGGGGTAGTAACTGTTCCTGAACCTGGTGGTGTGGGACTTGAGGCTCCTGTACCTCCTTCCTGATGGTTGAGGTGTAGTAACTGTTCCTGAACCTGGTGGTGCGAGTCCTGAGGCTCCTGTACCTCTTTCCTGATGGTTGAGGGGTAGTAACTGTTCCTGAACCTGGTGGTGCGAGTCCTGAGGCTCCTGTACCTTCTACCTGATGGTTGAGGGGTAGTAACTATTCCTGAACCTGGTGGTGCGAATCCTGAGGCTCCTGTACCTCCTTCCTGATGGTTGAGGGGGAATAACTATTCCTGAACCTGATGGTGTGGGACCTGAGGCTCCTGTACTTCCTTCCTGATGGTTGAGGGGTGATAACTGTTCCTGAACCTGGTGGTGTGGGTCCTGAGGCTCCTGTACCTCCTTCCTGATGGTTGAGGGGTAATAACTGTTCCTGAACCTGGTGGTGTGGGACCTGAGGATCCTGTACTTCCTTCCTTATGGTTGAGGAGTGATAACTGTTCCTGAACCTGGAGGTGTTGGACCTGAGGTTCCTGTACCTCCTTCCTGATGGTTGAGGGGTGGTCACTGTTCCTGAACCTGGTGGTGTGGGTCCTGAGGCTCCTGTACCTCCTTCCTGATGGTTGAGGGGTAATAACTGTTCCTGAACCTGGTGGTATGGGACCTCAGGCTCCTGTACCTCCTTCCTGATGGTTGAGGGGTGATAACTGTTCCTGAACCTGGTGGTGTGAGTCCTGAGGCCACTGTACCTCCTTCCTGATGGTTGAGGGGGAATAACTATTCCTGAACCTGGTGGTGAGGGACCTGAGGCTCCTGTACTTCCTTCCTGATGGTTGAGTGGTAGTGACTATTCCTGAACCTGGTGGTGTGTGTCCAGAGGCTCCTGTACCTCCTTCCTGATGGTTGAGGGGTGATAATTGTTCCTGAACCTGGTGGCATGGGACCTGTGGCTCCTGTACCTCCTTCCCAATGGTTGAGGGGTGATAAATGTACCTGAACCTGGTCGTGTGAGTCCTGAGGCTCCTGTACCTCCTTCCTGATGGTCGAAGGGTAGTTGCTGTTCCTGACCCTGGTGGTGTGGGACCTGAGGCTCCTGTACCTCCTTCCTGATGGTTGAGGGGTGATAACTGTTCCTGAACCTGGTGGTGTGAGTCCTGAGGCCACTGTACCTCCTTCCTGATGGTTGAGGTGGAATAACTATTCCTGAACCTGGTGGTGTGGGACCTGAGGCTCCTGTACTTCCTTCCTGATGGTTGAGGGGTGATAACTGTTCCTGAACCTGGTGGTGTGGGACCTGAGGCTCCTGTACCTCCTTCCTGCTGGATGAGGGGTTGTTACTGTTCCTGACCCTGGTGGTGTGGGACCTGAGGCTCCTGTTCCTCCTTCCTGATGGTTGAGTGGTAGTGACTATTCCTGAACCTGGTGGTGTGTGTCCAGAGGCTCCTGTACCTCCTTCCTGATGGTTGAGGGGTGATAATTGTTCCTGAACCTGGTGGCATGGGACCTGAGGCTCCTGTACCTCCTTCCCAATGGTTGAGGGGTGATAAATGTACCTGAACCTGGTCGTGTGAGTCCTGAGGCTCCTGTACCTCCTTCCTGATGGTCGAAGGGTAGTTGCTGTTCCTGACCCTGGTGGTGTGGGACCTGAGGCTCCTGTACCTCCTTCCTGATGGTTGAGGGGTGATAACTGTTCCTGAACCTGGTGGTGTGGGTCCTGAGGCTCCTGTACCTCCTTCCTGATGGTTGAGGGGTAATAACTGTTCCTGAACCTGGTGGTGTGAGTCCTGAGGCCACTGTACCTCCTTCCTGATGGTTGAGTGGGAATAACTATTCCTGAACCTGGTGGTGTGGGACCTGAGGCTCCTGTACTTCCTTCCTGATGGTTGAGGGGTGATAACTGTTCCTGAACCTGGTGGTGTGGGACCTGAGGCTCCTGTACCTCCTTCCTGATGGATGAGGGGTTGTTACTGTTCCTGACCCTGGTGGTGTGGAACCTGAGGCTCCTGTTCCTCCTTCCTGATGGTTGAGTGGTAGTGACTATTCCTGAACCTGGTGGTGTGTGTCCAGAGGCTCCTGTACCTCCTTCCTGATGGTTGAGGGGTGATAATTGTTCCTGAACCTGGTGGTGTGGGTCCTGAAGCTCCTGTACCTCCTTCCTGATGGTTGAGGGGTGATACATGTTCCTGAACCTGGTGGTGTGAGTCCTGAGGCTCCTGTACCTCCTTTCTGATGGTCGAAGGGTAGTTACTGTTCCTGACCCTGGTGGTATGGGACCTGAGGCTCCTGTACCTCCTTCCCAATGGTTGAGGGGTGATAACTGTTCCTGAACCTAGTGGTGTGAGTCCTGAGGCTCCTGTACCTCCTTCCTGATGGTTGAGGGGTAATAACTGTTCCTGAACCTGGTGGTATGGGACCTGAGGCTCCTGTACCTCCTTCCTGATGGTTGAGGGGTGATAACTGTTCCTGAACCTGGTGGTGTGAGTCCTGAGGCCACTGTACCTCCTTCCTGATGGTTGAGGGGGAATAACCATTCCTGAACCTGGTGGTGTGGGACCTGAGGCTCCGCTACCTCCTTCCTTATGGTTGAGGGATGATAACTGTTCCTGAACCTGGTGGTGTGAGTCCTGAGGCTCCTGTACCTCCTTCCTGATGGTTGAGGGGTGATAACTGTTCCTGAACCTGGTGGTGTGAGTCCTGAGGCTCCTGTACCTCCTTCCTGATGGTTGAGGGGTAGTAACTATTCCTGAACTTGGTGGTGCGAGTCCTGAGGCTCCTGTACCTCCTTCCTGATGGTTGAGGGGTAGTAACTGTTCCTGAACCTGGTGGTGCGAGTCCTGAGGCTCCTGTACCTCTTTCCTGATGGTTGAGGGGTAGTAACTGTTCCTGAACCTGGTGGTGCGAGTCCTGAGGCTCCTGTACCTTCTACCTGATGGTTGAGGGGTAGTAACTATTCCTGAACCTGGTGGTGCGAATCCTGAGGCTCCTGTACCTCCTTCCTGATGGTTGAGGGGGAATAACTATTCCTGAACCTGATGGTGTGGGACCTGAGGCTCCTGTACTTCCTTCCTGATGGTTGAGGGGTGATAACTGTTCCTGAACCTGGTGGTGTGGGTCCTGAGGCTCCTGTACCTCCTTCCTGATGGTTGAGGGGTAATAACTGTTCCTGAACCTGGTGGTGTGGGACCTGAGGATCCTGTACTTCCTTCCTGATGGTTGAGGAGTGATAACTGTTCCTGAACCTGGAGGTGTTGGACCTGAGGTTCCTGTACCTCCTTCCTGATGGTTGAGGGGTGGTCACTGTTCCTGAACCTGGTGGTGTGGGTCCTGAGGCTCCTG
Organism: Hypanus sabinus; assembly: GCF_030144855.1. Classification (NCBI taxonomy): domain Eukaryota; kingdom Metazoa; phylum Chordata; class Chondrichthyes; order Myliobatiformes; family Dasyatidae; genus Hypanus; species Hypanus sabinus. Next base: position 134,345 of record NW_026781735.1, on the reverse strand, counting down.
TACCTCCTTCCTGATGGTTGAGGGGTAATAACTGTTCCTGAACCTGGTGGTATGGGACCTCAGGCTCCTGTACCTCCTTCCTGATGGTTGAGGGGTGATAACTGTTCCTGAACCTGGTGGTGTGAGTCCTGAGGCCACTGTACCTCCTTCCTGATGGTTGAGGGGGAATAACTATTCCTGAACCTGGTGGTGAGGGACCTGAGGCTCCTGTACTTCCTTCCTGATGGTTGAGGGGTGATAACTGTTCCTGAACCTGGTGGTGTGGGACCTGAGGCTCCTGTACCTCCTTCCTGATGGATGAGGGGTTGTTACTGTTCCTGACCCTGGTGGTGTGGAACCTGAGGCTCCTGTTCCTCCTTCCTGATGGTTGAGTGGTAGTGACTATTCCTGAACCTGGTGGTGTGTGTCCAGAGGCTCCTGTACCTCCTTCCTGATGGTTGAGGGGTGATAATTGTTCCTGAACCTGGTGCTGTGGGTCCTGAAGCTCCTGTACCTCCTTCCTGATGGTTGAGGGGTGATACATGTTCCTGAACCTGGTGGTGTGAGTCCTGAGGCTCCTGTACCTCCTTTCTGATGGTCGAAGGGTAGTTACTGTTCCTGACCCTGGTGGTATGGGACCTGAGGCTCCTGTACCTCCTTCCCAATGGTTGAGGGGTGATAACTGTTCCTGAACCTGGTGGTGTGAGTCCTGAGGCTCCTGTACCTCCTTCCTGATGGTTGAGGGGTAATAACTGTTCCTGAACCTGGTGGTATGGGACCTGAGGCTCCTGTACCTCCTTCCTGATGGTTGAGGGGTGATAACTGTTCCTGAACCTGGTGGTGTGAGTCCTGAGGCAACTGTACCTCCTTCCTGATGGTTGAGGGGGAATAACCATTCCTGAACCTGGTGGTGTGGGACCTGAGGCTCCGCTACCTCCTTCCTTATGGTTGAGGGATGATAACTGTTCCTGAACCTGGTGGTGTGAGTCCTGAGGCTCCTGTACCTCCTTCCTGATGGTTGAGGGGTGATAACTGTTCCTGAACCTGGTGGTGTGAGTCCTGAGGCTCCTGTACCTCCTTCCTGATGGTTGAGGGGTAGTAACTATTCCTGAACTTGGTGGTGCGAGTCCTGAGGCTCCTGTACCTCCTTCCTGATGGTTGAGGGGTAGTAACTGTTCCTGAACCTGGTGGTGCGAGTCCTGAGGCTCCTGTACCTTCTACCTGATGGTTGAGGGGTAGTAACTATTCCTGAACCTGGTGGTGCGAGTCCTGAGGCTCCTGTACCTCCTTCCTGATGGTTGAGGGGGAATAACTATTCCTGAACCTGATGGTGTGGGACCTGAGGCTCCTGTACTTCCTTCCTGGTGGTTGAGGGGTGATAACTGTTCCTGAACCTGGTGGTGTGGGACCTGAGGCTCCTGTACCTCCTTCCTGATGGATGAGGGGTTGTTACTGTTCCTGACCCTGGTGGTGTGGAACCTGAGGCTCCTGTTCCTCCTTCCTGATGGTTGAGTGGTAGTGACTATTCCTGAACCTGGTGGTGTGTGTCCAGAGGCTCCTGTACCTCCTTCCTGATGGTTGAGGGGTGATAATTGTTCCTGAACCTGGTGGTGTGGGTCCTGAAGCTCCTGTACCTCCTTCCTGATGGTTGAGGGGTGATACATGTTCCTGAACCTGGTGGTGTGAGTCCTGAGGCTCCTGTACCTCCTTTCTGATGGTCGAAGGGTAGTTACTGTTCCTGACCCTGGTGGTATGGGACCTGAGGCTCCTGTACCTCCTTCCCAATGGTTGAGGGGTGATAACTGTTCCTGAACCTGGTGGTGTGAGTCCTGAGTCTCCTGTACCTCCTTCCTGATGGTTGAGGGGTAATAACTGTTCCTGAACCTGGTGGTATGGGACCTGAGGCTCCTGTACCTCCTTCCTGATGGTTGAGGGGTGATAACTGTTCCTGAACCTGGTGCTGTGAGTCCTGAGGCCACTGTACCTTCTACCTGATGGTTGAGGGGTAGTAACTATTCCTGAACCTGGTGGTGCGAATCCTGAGGCTCCTGTACCTCCTTCCTGATGGTTGAGGGGGAATAACTATTCCTGAACCTGATGGTGTGGGACCTGAGGCTCCTGTACTTCCTTCCTGATGGTTGAGGGGTGATAACTGTTCCTGAACCTGGTGGTGTGGGTCCTGAGGCTCCTGTACCTCCTTCCTGATGGTTGAGGGGTAATAACTGTTCCTGAACCTGGTGGTGTGGGACCTGAGGATCCTGTACTTCCTTCCTGATGGTTGAGGAGTGATAACTGTTCCTGAACCTGGAGGTGTTGGACCTGAGGTTCCTGTACCTCCTTCCTGATGGTTGAGGGGTGATAATTGTTCCTGAACCTGGTGGCATGGGACCTGTGGCTCCTGTACCTCCTTCCCAATGGTTGAGGGGTGATAAATGTACCTGAACCTGGTCGTGTGAGTCCTGAGGCTCCTGTACCTCCTTCCTGATGGTCGAAGGGTAGTTGCTGTTCCTGACCCTGGTGGTGTGGGACCTGAGGCTCCTGTACCTCCTTCCTGATGGTTGAGGGGTGATAACTGTTCCTGAACCTGGTGGTGTGGGACCTGAGGCTCCTGTACCTCCTTCCTGATGGTTGAGGGGTAATAACTGTTCCTGAACCTGGTGGTGTGGGACCTGAGGATCCTGTACTTCCTTCCTGATGGTTGAGGAGTGATAACTGTTCCTGAACCTGGTGGTGTTGGACCTGAGGTTCCTGTACCTCCTTCCTGATGGTTGAGGGGTGGTCACTGTTCCTGAACCTGGTGGTGTGAGTCCGGAGGCTCCTGTACCTCCTTCCTGATGGTTGAGGGGTAATAACTGTTCCTGAACCTGGTGGTATGGGACCTGAGGCTCCTGTACCTCCTTCCTGATGGTTGAGGGGTGATAACTGTTCCTGAACCTGGTGGTGTGAGTCCTGAGGCCACTGTACCTCCTTCCTGATGGTTGAGTGGGAATAACTATTCCTGAACCTGGTGGTGTGGGACCTGAGGCTCCTGTACTTCCTTCCTGATGGTTGAGGGGTGATAACTGTTCCTGAACCTGGTGGTGTGGGACCTGAGGCTCCTGTACCTCCTTCCTGATGGATGAGGGGTTGTTACTGTTCCTGACCCTGGTGGTGTGGAACCTGAGGCTCCTGTTCCTCCTTCCTGATGGTTGAGTGGTAGTGACTATTCCTGAACCTGGTGGTGTGTGTCCAGAGGCTCCTGTACCTCCTTCCTGATGGTTGAGGGGTGATAATTGTTCCTGAACCTGGTGGTGTGGGTCCTGAAGCTCCTGTACCTCCTTCCTGATGGTTGAGGGGTGATACATGTTCCTGAACCTGGTGGTGTGAGTCCTGAGGCTCCTGTACCTCCTTTCTGATGGTCGAAGGGTAGTTACTGTTCCTGACCCTGGTGGTATGGGACCTGAGGCTCCTGTACCTCCTTCCCAATGGTTGAGGGGTGATAACTGTTCCTGAACCTGGTGGTGTGAGTCCTGAGGCTCCTGTACCTCCTTCCTGATGGTTGAGGGGTAATAACTGTTCCTGAACCTGGTGGTATGGGACCTGAGGCTCCTGTACCTCCTTCCTGATGGTTGAGGGGTGATAACTGTTCCTGAACCTGGTGGTGTGAGTCCTGAGGCCACTGTACCTCCTTCCTGATGGTTGAGGGGGAATAACCATTCCTGAACCTGGTGGTGTGGGACCTGAGGCTCCGCTACCTCCTTCCTTATGGTTGAGGGATGATAACTGTTCCTGAACCTGGTGGTGTGAGTCCTGAGTCTCCTGTACCTCCTTCCTGATGGTTGAGGGGTGATAACTGTTCCTGAACCTGGTGGTGTGAGTCCTGAGGCTCCTGTACCTCCTTCCTGATGGTTGAGGGGTAGTAACTATTCCTGAACTTGGTGGTGCGAGTCCTGAGGCTCCTGTACCTCCTTCCTGATGGTTGAGGGGTAGTAACTGTTCCTGAACCTGGTGGTGTGGGACTTGAGGCTCCTGTACCTCCTTCCTGATGGTTGAGGGGTAGTAACTGTTCCTGAACCTGGTGGTGCGAGTCCTGAGGCTCCTGTACCTCTTTCCTGATGGTTGAGGGGTAGTAACTGTTCCTGAACCTGGTGGTGCGAGTCCTGAGGCTCCTGTACATTCTACCTGATGGTTGAGGGGTAGTAACTATTCCTGAACCTGGTGGTGCGAATCCTGAGGCTCCTGTACCTCCTTCCTGATGGTTGAGGGGGAATAACTATTCCTGAACCTGATGGTGTGGGACCTGAGGCTCCTGTACTCCCTTCCTGATGGTTGAGGGGTGATAACTGTTCCTGAACCTGGTGGTGTGGGTCCTGAGGCTCCTGTACCTCCTTCCTGATGGTTGAGGGGTAATAACTGTTCCTGAACCTGGTGGTGTGGGACCTGAGGATCCTGTACTTCCTTCCTGATGGTTGAGGAGTGATAACTGTTCCTGAACCTGGAGGTGTTGGACCTGAGGTTCCTGTACCTCCTTCCTGATGGTTGAGGGGTGGTCACTGTTCCTGAACCTGGTGGTGTGGGTCCTGAGGCTCCTGTACCTCCTTCCTGATGGTTGAGGGGTAATAACTGTTCCTGAACCTGGTGGTATGGGACCTCAGGCTCCTGTACCTCCTTCCTGATGGTTGAGGGGTGATAACTGTTCCTGAACCTGGTGGTGTGAGTCCTGAGGCCACTGTACCTCCTTCCTGATGGTTGAGGGGGAATAACTATTCCTGAACCTGGTGGTGAGGGACCTGAGGCTCCTGTACTTCCTTCCTGATGGTTGAGGGGTGATAACTGTTCCTGAACCTGGTGGTGTGGGACCTGAGGCTCCTGTACCTCCTTCCTGATGGATGAGGGGTTGTTACTGTTCCTGACCCTGGTGGTGTGGAACCTGAGGCTCCTGTTCCTCCTTCCTGATGGTTGAGTGGTAGTGACTATTCCTGAACCTGGTGGTGTGTGTCCAGAGGCTCCTGTACCTCCTTCCTGATGGTTGAGGGGTGATAATTGTTCCTGAACCTGGTGCTGTGGGTCCTGAAGCTCCTGTACCTCCTTCCTGATGGTTGAGGGGTGATACATGTTCCTGAACCTGGTGGTGTGAGTCCTGAGGCTCCTGTACCTCCTTTCTGATGGTCGAAGGGTAGTTACTGTTCCTGACCCTGGTGGTATGGGACCTGAGGCTCCTGTACCTCCTTCCCAATGGTTGAGGGGTGATAACTGTTCCTGAACCTGGTGGTGTGAGTCCTGAGGCTCCTGTACCTCCTTCCTGATGGTTGAGGGGTAATAACTGTTCCTGAACCTGGTGGTATGTGACCTGAGGCTCCTGTACCTCCTTCCTGATGGTTGAGGGGTGATAACTGTTCCTGAACCTGGTGGTGTGAGTCCTGAGGCCACTGTACCTCCTTCCTGATGGTTGAGGGGGAATAACCATTCCTGAACCTGGTGGTGTGGGACCTGAGGCTCCGCTACCTCCTTCCTTATGGTTGAGGGATGATAACTGTTCCTGAACCTGGTGGTGTGAGTCCTGAGGCTCCTGTACCTCCTTCCTGATGGTTGAGGGGTGATAACTGTTCCTGAACCTGGTGGTGTGAGTCCTGAGGCTCCTGTACCTCCTTCCTGATGGTTGAGGGGTAGTAACTATTCCTGAACTTGGTGGTGCGAGTCCTGAGGCTCCTGTACCTCCTTCCTGATGGTTGAGGGGTAGTAACTGTTCCTGAACCTGGTGGTGCGAGTCCTGAGGCTCCTGTACCTTCTACCTGATGGTTGAGGGGTAGTAACTATTCCTGAACCTGGTGGTGCGAGTCCTGAGGCTCCTGTACCTCCTTCCTGATGGTTGAGGGGGAATAACTATTCCTGAACCTGATGGTGTGGGACCTGAGGCTCCTGTACTTCCTTCCTGATGGTTGAGGGGTGATAACTGTTCCTGAACCTGGTGGTGTGGGACCTGAGGCTCCTGTACCTCCTTCCTGATGGATGAGGGGTTGTTACTGTTCCTGACCCTGGTGGTGTGGGACCCGAGGCTCCTGTACCTCCTTCCTGATGGTTGAGTGGTAGTGACTATTCCTGAACCTGGTGGTGTGTGTCCAGAGGCTCCTGTACCACCTTCCTGATGGTTGAGGGGTGATAACTATTCCTGAACCTGGTGGTGTGGGTTCCGAGGCTCCTGTACCTCCTTCCTGATGGTTGAGGGGCGATAACTGTTCCTGAACCTGGTGGTGTGGGTCCTGAGGCTCCTGTACCTCCTTCCTGATGGTCGAGGGGTAGTTACTGTTCCTGAACCTGGTGGTGTGAGTCCTGAGGCTCCTGTACCTCCTTCCTGATGGTTGAGGGGGAATAACTATTCCTGAACCTGATGGTGTGGGACCTGAGGCTCCTGTACTTCCTTCCTGATGGTTGAGTGGTGATAACTGTTCCTGAACCTGGTCGTGTGAGTCCTGAGGCTCCTGTACCTCCTTCCTGATGGTCGAAGGGTAGTTGCTGTTCCTGACCCTGGTGGTGTGGGACCTGAGGCTCCTGTACCTCCTTCCTGATGGTTGAGGGGTGATAACTGTTCCTGAACCTGGTGGTGTGGGACCTGAGGCTCCTGTACCTCCTTCCTGATGGTTGAGGGGTGATAACTGTTCCTGAACCTGGTGGTGTGAGTCCTGAGGCCACTGTACCTCCTTCCTGATGGTTGAGGTGGAATAACTATTCCTGAACCTGGTGGTGTGGGACCTGAGGCTCCTGTACTTCCTTCCTGATGGTTGAGGGGTGATAACTGTTCCTGAACCTGGTGGTGTGGGACCTGAGGCTCCTGTACCTCCTTCCTGCTGGATGAGGGGTTGTTACTGTTCCTGACCCTGGTGGTGTGGGACCTGAGGCTCCTGTTCCTCCTTCCTGATGGTTGAGTGGTAGTGACTATTCCTGAACCTGGTGGTGTGTGTCCAGAGGCTCCTGTACCTCCTTCCTGATGGTTGAGGGGTGATAATTGTTCCTGAACCTGGTGGCATGGGACCTGAGGCTCCTGTACCTCCTTCCCAATGGTTGAGGGGTGATAAATGTACCTGAACCTGGTCGTGTGAGTCCTGAGGCTCCTGTACCTCCTTCCTGATGGTCGAAGGGTAGTTGCTGTTCCTGACCCTGGTGGTGTGGGACCTGAGGCTCCTGTACCTCCTTCCTGATGGTTGAGGGGTGATAACTGTTCCTGAACCTGGTGGTGTGGGTCCTGAGGCTCCTGTACCTCCTTCCTGATGGTTGAGGGGTAATAACTGTTCCTGAACCTGGTGGTGTGGGACCTGAGGATCCTGTACTTCCTTCCTGATGGTTGAGGAGTGATAACTGTTCCTGAACCTGGTGGTGTTGGACCTGAGGTTCCTGTACCTCCTTCCTGATGGTTGAGGGGTGGTCACTGTTCCTGAACCTGGTGGTGTGAGTCCGGAGGCTCCTGTACCTCCTTCCTGATGGTTGAGGGGTAATAACTGTTCCTGAACCTGGTGGTATGGGACCTGAGGCTCCTGTACCTCCTTCCTGATGGTTGAGGGGTGATAACTGTTCCTGAACCTGGTGGTGTGAGTCCTGAGGCCACTGTACCTCCTTCCTGATGGTTGAGTGGGAATAACTATTCCTGAACCTGGTGGTGTGGGACCTGAGGCTCCTGTACTTCCTTCCTGATGGTTGAGGGGTGATAACTGTTCCTGAACTTGGTGGTGTGGGACCTGAGGCTCCTGTACCTCCTTCCTGATGGATGAGGGGTTGTTACTGTTCCTGACCCTGGTGGTGTGGAACCTGAGGCTCCTGTTCCTCCTTCCTGATGGTTGAGTGGTAGTGACTATTCCTGAACCTGGTGGTGTGTGTCCAGAGGCTCCTGTACCTCCTTCCTGATGGTTGAGGGGTGATAATTGTTCCTGAACCTGGTGGTGTGGGTCCTGAAGCTCCTGTACCTCCTTCCTGATGGTTGAGGGGTGATACATGTTCCTGAACCTGGTGGTGTGAGTCCTGAGGCTCCTGTACCTCCTTTCTGATGGTCGAAGGGTAGTTACTGTTCCTGACCCTGGTGGTATGGGACCTGAGGCTCCTGTACCTCCTTCCCAATGGTTGAGGGGTGATAACTGTTCCTGAACCTGGTGGTGTGAGTCCTGAGGCTCCTGTACCTCCTTCCTGATGGTTGAGGGGTAATAACTGTTCCTGAACCTGGTGGTATGGGACCTGAGGCTCCTGTACCTCCTTCCTGATGGTTGAGGGGTGATAACTGTTCCTGAACCTGGTGGTGTGAGTCCTGAGGCCACTGTACCTCCTTCCTGATGGTTGAGGGGGAATAACCATTCCTGAACCTGGTGGTGTGGGACCTGAGGCTCCGCTACCTCCTTCCTTATGGTTGAGGGATGATAACTGTTCCTGAACCTGGTGGTGTGAGTCCTGAGGCTCCTGTACCTCCTTCCTGATGGTTGAGGGGTGATAACTGTTCCTGAACCTGGTGGTGTGAGTCCTGAGGCTCCTGTACCTCCTTCCTGATGGTTGAGGGGTAGTAACTATTCCTGAACTTGGTGGTGCGAGTCCTGAGGCTCCTGTACCTCCTTCCTGATGGTTGAGGGGTAGTAACTGTTCCTGAACCTGGTGGTGTGGGACTTGAGGCTCCTGTACCTCCTTCCTGATGGTTGAGGGGTAGTAACTGTTCCTGAACCTGGTGGTGCGAGTCCTGAGGCTCCTGTACCTCTTTCCTGATGGTTGAGGGGTAGTAACTGTTCCTGAACCTGGTGGTGCGAGTCCTGAGGCTCCTGTACCTTCTACCTGATGGTTGAGGGGTAGTAACTATTCCTGAACCTGGTGGTGCGAATCCTGAGGCTCCTGTACCTCCTTCCTGATGGTTGAGGGGGAATAACTATTCCTGAACCTGATGGTGTGGGACCTGAGGCTCCTGTACTCCCTTCCTGATGGTTGAGGGGTGATAACTGTTCCTGAACCTGGTGGTGTGGGTCCTGAGGCTCCTGTACCTCCTTCCTGATGGTTGAGGGGTAATAACTGTTCCTGAACCTGGTGGTGTGGGACCTGAGGATCCTGTACTTCCTTCCTGATGGTTGAGGAGTGATAACTGTTCCTGAACCTGGAGGTGTTGGACCTGAGGTTCCTGTACCTCCTTCCTGATGGTTGAGGGGTGGTCACTGTTCCTGAACCTGGTGGTGTGGGTCCTGAGGCTCCTGTACCTCCTTCCTGATGGTTGAGGGGTAATAACTGTTCCTGAACCTGGTGGTATGGGACCTCAGGCTCCTGTACCTCCTTCCTGATGGTTGAGGGGTGATAACTGTTCCTGAACCTGGTGGTGTGAGTCCTGAGGCCACTGTACCTCCTTCCTGATGGTTGAGGGGGAATAACTATTCCTGAACCTGGTGGTGAGGGACCTGAGGCTCCTGTACTTCCTTCCTGATGGTTGAGGGGTGATAACTGTTCCTGAACCTGGTGGTGTGGGACCTGAGGCTCCTGTACCTCCTTCCTGATGGATGAGGGGTTGTTACTGTTCCTGACCCTGGTGGTGTGGAACCTGAGGCTCCTGTTCCTCCTTCCTGATGGTTGAGTGGTAGTGACTATTCCTGAACCTGGTGGTGTGTGTCCAGAGGCTCCTGTACCTCCTTCCTGATGGTTGAGGGGTGATAATTGTTCCTGAACCTGGTGCTGTGGGTCCTGAAGCTCCTGTACCTCCTTCCTGATGGTTGAGGGGTGATACATGTTCCTGAACCTGGTGGTGTGAGTCCTGAGGCTCCTGTACCTCCTTTCTGATGGTCGAAGGGTAGTTACTGTTCCTGACCCTGGTGGTATGGGACCTGAGGCTCCTGTACCTCCTTCCCAATGGTTGAGGGGTGATAACTGTTCCTGAACCTGGTGGTGTGAGTCCAGAGGCTCCTGTACCTCCTTCCTGATGGTTGAGGGGTAATAACTGTTCCTGAACCTGGTGGTATGTGACCTGAGGCTCCTGTACCTCCTTCCTGATGGTTGAGGGGTGATAACTGTTCCTGAACCTGGTGGTGTGAGTCCTGAGGCCACTGTACCTCCTTCCTGATGGTTGAGGGGGAATAACCATTCCTGAACCTGGTGGTGTGGGACCTGAGGCTCCGCTACCTCCTTCCTTATGGTTGAGGGATGATAACTGTTCCTGAACCTGGTGGTGTGAGTCCTGAGGCTCCTGTACCTCCTTCCTGATGGTTGAGGGGTGATAACTGTTCCTGAACCTGGTGGTGTGAGTCCTGAGGCTCCTGTACCTCCTTCCTGATGGTTGAGGGGTAGTAACTATTCCTGAACTTGGTGGTGCGAGTCCTGAGGCTCCTGTACCTCCTTCCTGATGGTTGAGGGGTAGTAACTGTTCCTGAACCTGGTGGTGCGAGTCTTGAGGCTCCTGTACCTTCTACCTGATGGTTGAGGGGTAGTAACTATTCCTGAACCTGGTGGTGCGAGTCCTGAGGCTCCTGTACCTCCTTCCTGATGGTTGAGGGGGAATAACTATTCCTGAACCTGATGGTGTGGGACCTGAGGCTCCTGTACTTCCTTCCTGATGGTGGAGGGGTGATAACTGTTCCTGAACCTGGTGGTGTGGGACCTGAGGCTCCTGTACCTCCTTCCTGATGGATGAGGGGTTGTTACTGTTCCTGACCCTGGTGGTGTGGGACCCGAGGCTCCTGTACCTCCTTCCTGATGGTTGAGTGGTAGTGACTATTCCTGAACCTGGTGGTGTGTGTCCAGAGGCTCCTGTACCACCTTCCTGATGGTTGAGGGGTGATAACTATTCCTGAACCTGGTGGTGTGGGTTCCGAGGCTCCTGTACCTCCTTCCTGATGGTTGAGGGGCGATAACTGTTCCTGAACCTGGTGGTGTGGGTCCTGAGGCTCCTGTACCTCCTTCCTGATGGTCGAGGGGTAGTTTCTGTTCCTGAACCTGGTGGTGTGAGTCCTGAGGCTCCTGTACCTCCTTCCTGATGGTTGAGGGGGAATAACTATTCCTGAACCTGATGGTGTGGGACCTGAGGCTCCTGTACTTCCTTCCTGATGGTTGAGTGGTGATAACTGTTCCTGAACCTGGTGGTGTGGGACCTGAGGCTCCTGTACCTCCTTCCTGATGGATGAGGGGTTGTTACTGTTCCTGACCCTGGTGGTGTGGGACCTGAGGCTCCTGTACCTCCGTCCTGATGGTTGAGTGGTAGTGAGTATTCCTGAACCTGGTGGTGTGTGTCCAGAGGCTCCTGTACCTCCTTCCTTATGGTTGAGGGGTGATAACTATTCCTGAACCTGGTGGTGTGGGTTCTGAGGCTCCTGTACCTCCTTCCTGATCGTTGAGGGGCGATAACTGTTCCTGAACCTGGTGGTGTGGGTCCTGAGGCTCCTGTACCTCCTTCCTGATGGTTGAGGGGTAATAACTGTTCCTGAACCTGGTGGTGTGGGACCTGAGGATCCTGTACTTCCTTCCTGATGGTTGAGGGGTGATAACTGTTCCTGAACCTGGTGGTGTTGGACCTGAGGTTCCTGGACCTCCTTCCTGATGGTTGAGGGGTGGTCACTGTTCCTGAATCTGGTGGTGTGAGTCCTGAGGCTCCTGTACCTCCTTCCTGATGGTTGAGGGGTGATAATTGTTCCTGAACCTGGTGGCATGGGACCTGAGGCTCCTGTACCTCCTTCCCAATGGTTGAGGGGTGATAAATGTACCTGAACCTGGTCGTGTGAGTCCTGAGGCTCCTGTACCTCCTTCCTGATGGTCGAAGGGTAGTTGCTGTTCCTGACCCTGGTGGTGTGGGACCTGAGGCTCCTGTACCTCCTTCCTGATGGTTGAGGGGTGATAACTGTTCCTGAACCTGGTGGTGTGGGTCCTGAGGCTCCTGTACCTCCTTCCTGATGGTTGAGGGGTAGTAACTGTTCCTGAACCTGGTGGTGCGAGTCCTGAGGCTCCTGTACCTTCTACCTGATGGTTGAGGGGTAGTAACTATTCCTGAACCTGGTGGTGCGAGTCCTGAGGGCTCCTGTACCTCCTTCCTGATGGTTGAGGGGTGATAACTGTTACTGAACCTGGTGGTGTGAGTCCTGAGGCTCCTGTACCTCCTTCCTGATGGTTGAGGGGGAATAACTATTCCTGAACCTGATGGTGTGGGACTTGAGGCTCCTGTACCTCCTTCCTGATGGTTGAGGGGTAGTAACTGTTCCTGAACCTGGTGGTGCGAGTCCTGAGGCTCCGCTACCTCCTTCCTTATGGTTGAGGGATGATAACTGTTCCTGAACCTGGTGGTGTGAGTCCTGAGGCTCCTGTACCTCCTTCCTGATGGTTGAGGGGTGATAACTGTTCCTGAACCTGGTGGTGTGAGTCCTGAGGCTCCAGTACCTCCTTCCTGATGGTTGAGGGGTAGTAACTATTCCTGAACTTGGTGGTGCGAGTCCTGAGGCTCCTGTACCTCCTTCCTGATGGTTGAGGGGTAGTAACTGTTCCTGAACCTGGTGGTGTGGGACTTGAGGCTCCTGTACCTCCTTCCTGATGGTTGAGGGGTAGTAACTGTTCCTGAACCTGGTGGTGCGAGTCCTGAGGCTCCTGTACCTCTTTCCTGATGGTTGAGGGGTAGTAACTGTTCCTGAACCTGGTGGTGCGAGTCCTGAGGCTCCTGTACCTTCTACCTGATGGTTGAGGGGTAGTAACTGTTCCTGAACCTGGTGGTGTGGGACTTGAGGCTCCTGTACCTCCTTCCTGATGGTTGAGGGGTAGTAACTGTTCCTGAACCTGGTGGTGCGAGTCCTGAGGCTCCTGTACCTCTTTCCTGATGGTTGAGGGGTAGTAACTGTTCCTGAACCTGGTGGTGCGAGTCCTGAGGCTCCTGTACCTTCTACCTGATGGTTGAGGGGTAGTAACTATTCCTGAACCTGGTGGTGCGAGTCCTGAGGCTCCTGTACCTCCTTCCTGATGGTTGAGGGGGAATAACTATTCCTGAACCTGATGGTGTGGGACCTGAGGCTCCTGTACTTCCTTCCTGATGGTTGAGGGGTGATAACTGTTCCTGAACCTGGTGGTGTGGGACCTGAGGCTCCTGTACCTCCTTCCTGATGGATGAGGGGTTGTTACTGTTCCTGACCCTGGTGGTGTGGGACCTGAGGCTCCTGTACCTCCGTCCTGATGGTTGAGTGGTAGTGACTATTCCTGAACCTGGTGGTGTGTGTCCAGAGGCTCCTGTACCTCCTTCCTGATGGTTGAGGGGGAATAACTATTCCTGAACCTGGTGGTGTGGGTCCTGAGGCTCCTGTACCTCCTTCCTGATGGTTGAGGGGTAGTAACTGTTCCTGAACCTGGTGGTGCGAGTCCTGAGGCTCCTGTACCTTCTACCGGATGGTTGAGGGGTAGTAACTATTCCTGAACCTGGTGGTGCGAGTCCTGAGGGCTCCTGTACCTCCTTCCTGATGGTTGAGGGGTGATAACTGTTACTGAACCTGGTGGTGTGAGTCCTGAGGCTCCTGTACCTCCTTCCTGATGGTTGAGGGGGAATAACTATTCCTGAACCTGATGGTGTGGGACTTGAGGCTCCTGTTCCTCCTTCCTGATGGTTGAGGGGTAGTAACTGTTCCTGAACCTGGTGGTGCGAGTCCTGAGGCTCCGCTACCTCCTTCCTTATGGTTGAGGGATGATAACTGTTCCTGAACCTGGTGGTGTGAGTCCTGAGGCTCCTGTACCTCCTTCCTGATGGTTGAGGGGTGATAACTGTTCCTGAACCTGGTGGTGTGAGTCCTGAGGCTCCTGTACCTCCTTCCTGATGGTTGAGGGGTAGTAACTATTCCTGAACTTGGTGGTGCGAGTCCTGAGGCTCCTGTACCTCCTTCCTGATGGTTGAGGGGTAGTAACTGTTCCTGAACCTGGTGGTGTGGGACTTGAGGCTCCTGTACCTCCTTCCTGATGGTTGAGGGGTAGTAACTGTTCCTGAACCTGGTGGTGCGAGTCCTGAGGCTCCTGTACCTCTTTCCTGATGGTTGATGTGTAGTAACTGTTCCTGAACTTGGTGGTGCGAGTCCTGAGGCTCCTGTACCTCCTTCCTGATGGTTGAGGGGTAGTAACTGTTCCTGAACCTGGTGGTGTGGGACTTGAGGCTCCTGTACCTCCTTCCTGATGGTTGAGGGGTAGTAACTGTTCCTGAACCTGGTGGTGCGAGTCCTGAGGCTCCTGTACCTCTTTCCTGATGGTTGAGGGGTAGTAACTGTTCCTGAACCTGGTGGTGCGAGTCCTGAGGCTCCTGTACCTTCTACCTGATGGTTGAGGGGTAGTAACTATTCCTGAACCTGGTGGTGCGAGTCCTGAGGCTCCTGTACCTCCTTCCTGATGGTTGAGGGGGAATAACTATTCCTGAACCTGATGGTGTGGGACCTGAGGCTCCTGTACTTCCTTCCTGATGGTTGAGGGGTGATAACTGTTCCTGAACCTGGTGGTGTGGGACCTGAGGCTCCTGTACCTCCTTCCTGATGGATGAGGGGTTGTTACTGTTCCTGACCCTGGTGGTGTGGGACCTGAGGCTCCTGTACCTCCGTCCTGATGGTTGAGTGGTAGTGACTATTCCTGAACCTGGTGGTGTGTGTCCAGAGGCTCCTGTACCTCCTTCCTGATGGTTGAGGGGGAATAACTATTCCTGAACCTGGTGGTGCGAGTCCTGAGGCTCCTGTACCTCCTTCCTGATGGTTGAGGGGGAATAACTATTCCTGAACCTGATGGTGTGGGACCTGAGGCTCCTGTACTTCCTTCCTTATGGTTGAGGGGTGATAACTATTCCTGAACCTGGTGGTGTGGGTTCTGAGGCTCCTGTACCTCCTTCCTGATCGTTGAGGGGCGATAACTGTTCCTGAACCTGGTGGTGTGGGTTCTGAGGCTCCTGTACCTCCTTCCTGATCGTTGAGGGGCGATAACTGTTCCTGAACCTGGTGGTGTGGGTCCTGAGGCTCCTGTACCTCCTTCCTGATGGTTGAGGGGTAATAACTGTTCCTGAACCTGGTGGTGTGGGACCTGAGGATCCTGTACTTCCTTCCTGATGGTTGAGGGGTGATAACTGTTCCTGAACCTGGTGGTGTTGGACCTGAGGTTCCTGGACCTCCTTCCTGATGGTTGAGGGGTGGTCACTGTTCCTGAAACTGGTGGTGTGAGTCCTGAGGCTCCTGTACCTCCTTCCTGATGGTTGAGGGGTAATAACTGTTCCTGAACCTGGTGGTATGGGACCTGAGGCTCCTGTACCTCCTTCCTGATGGTTGAGGGGTGATAACTGTTCCTGAACCTGGTGGTGTGAGTCCTGAGGCCACTGTACCTCCTTCCTGATGGTTGAGGGGGAATAACTATTCCTGAACCTGGTGGTGTGGGACCTGAGGCTGCTGTACTGCCTTCCTGATGGTTGAGGGGTGATAATTGTTCCTGAACCTGGTGGTGTGGGACCTGAGGCTCCTGTACCTCCTTCCTGATGGATGAGTGGTTGTTACTGTTCCTGACCCTGGTGGTGTGGGACCTGAGGCTCCTGTTCCTCCTTCCTGATGGTTGAGTGGTAGTGACTATTCCTGAACCTGGTGGTGTGTGTCCAGAGGCTCCTGTACCTCCTTCCTGATGGTTGAGGGGTGATAATTGTTCCTGAACCTGGTGGTGTGGGTCCTGAAGCTCCTGTACCTCCTTCCTGATGGTTGAGGGGTGTTAAATGTAGCTGAACCTGGTGGTGTGAGTCCTGAGGCTCCTGTACCTCCTTCCTGATGGTTGAAGGGTAGTTAGTGTTCCTGACCCTGGTGGTGTGCGACCTGAGGCTCCTGTACCTCTTTCCTGATGGTTGAGGGGTAATAACTGTTCCTGAACCTGGTGGTGTGGTACCTGAGGCTCCTGTACCTCCTTCCTGATGGTTGAGGGGTGATAACTGTTCCTGAACCTGGTGGTGTGAGTCCTGAGGCTCCTGTACCTCCTTCCTGATGGTTGAGGGGTAATAACTGTTCCTGAACCTGGTGGTATGGGACCTGAGGCTCCTGTACCTCCTTCCTGATGGTTGAGGGGTGATAACTGTTCCTGAACCTGGTGGTGTGAGTCCTGAGGCCACTGTACCTCCTTCCTGATGGTTGAGGGGGAATAACTATTCCTGAACCTGGTGGTGTGGGACCTGAGGCTCCGCTACCTCCTTCCTTATGGTTGAGGGGTGATAACTGTTCCTGAACCTGGTGGTGTGAGTCCTGAGGCTCCTGTACCTCCTTCCTGATGGTTGAGGGGTGATAACTGTTCCTGAACCTGGTGGTGTTGAGTCCTGAGGCTCCTGTACCTCCTTCCTGATGGTTGAGGGGTAGTAACTATTCCTGAACTTGGTGGTGCGAGTCCTGAGGCTCCTGTACCTCCTTCCTGATGGTTGAGGGGTAGTAACTGTTCCTGAACCTGGTGGTGTGGGACTTGAGGCTCCTGTACCTCCTTCCTGATGGTTGAGGGGTAGTAACTGTTCCTGAACCTGGTGGTGCGAGTCCTGAGGCTCCTATACCTCTTTCCTGATGGTTGAGGGGTAGTAACTGTTCCTGAACCTGGTGGTGCGAGTCCTGAGGCTCCTGTACCTTCTACCTGATGGTTGAGGGGTAGTAACTATTCCTGAACCTGGTGGTGCGAGTCCTGAGGTCTCCTGTACCTCCTTCCTGATGGTTGAGGGGTGATAACTGTTCCTGAACCTGGTGGTGTGAGTCCTGAGGCTCCTGTACCTCCTTCCTGATGGTTGAGGGGGAATAACTATTCCTGAACCTGATGGTGTGGGACCTGAGGCTCCTGTACTTCCTTCCTGATGGTTGAGGGGTGATAACTGTCCCTGAACCTGGTGGTGTGGGACCTGAGGCTCCTGTACCTCCTTCCTGATGGATGAGGGGTTGTTACTGTTCCTGCCCCTGGTGGTGTGGGACCTGAGGCTCCTGTACCTCCTTCCTGATGGTTGAGTGGTAGTGACTATTCCTGAACCTGGTGGTGTGTGTCCAGAGGCTCCTGTACCTCCTTCCTGATGGTTGAGGGGTGATAACTATTCCTGAACCTGGTGGTGTGGGTTCCGAGGCTCCTGTACCTCCTTCCTGATGGTTGAGGGGCGATAACTGTTCCTGAACCTGGTGGTGTGGGTCCTGAGGCTCCTATACCTCCTTCCTTATGGTTGAGGGGTAATAACTGTTCCTGAACCTGGTGGTGTGGGACCTGAGGATCCTGTACTTCCTTCCTGATGGTTGAGGGGTGATAACTGTTCCTGAACCTGGTGGTGTTGGACCTGAGGTTCCTGTACCTCCTTCCTGATGGTTGAGGGGTGGTCACTGTTCCTGAACCTGGTGGTGTGAGTCCTGAGGCTCCTGTACCTCCTTCCTGATGGTTGAGGGGTAATAACTGTTCCTGAACCTGGTGGTATGGGACCTGAGGCTCCTGTACCTCCTTCCTGATGGTTGAGGGGTGATAACTGTTCCTGAACCTGGTGGTGTGAGTCCTGAGGCCACTGTACCTCCTTCCTGATGGTTGAGGGGGAATAACTATTCCTGAACCTGGTGGTGTGGGACCTGAGGCTCCTGTACTTCCTTTCTGATGGTTGAGGGGTGATAACTGTTCCTGAACCTGGTGGTGTGGGACCTGAGGCTCCTGTACCTCCTTCCTGATGGATGAGCGGTTGTTACTGTTCCTGACCCTGGTGGTGTGGGACCTGAGGCTCCTGTTCCTCCTTCCTGATGGTTGAGTGGTAGTGACTATTCCTGAACCTGGTGGTGTGTGTCCAGAGGCTCCTGTACCTCCTTCCTGATGGTTGAGGGGTGATAATTGTTCCTGAACCTGGTGGCATGGGACCTGAGGCTCCTGTACCTCCTTCCCAATGGTTGAGGGGTGATAAATGTACCTGAACCTGGTCGTGTGAGTCCTGAGGCTCCTGTACCTCCTTCCTGACGGTCGAAGGGTAGTTACTGTTCCTGACCCTGGTGGTGTGGGACCTGAGGCTCCTGTACCTCTTTCCTGATGGTTGAGGGGTAATAACTGTTCCTGAACCTGGTGGTATGGGACCTGAGGCTCCTGTACCTCCTTCCTGATGGTTGAGTGGTGATAACTGTTCCTGAACCTGGTGGTGTGGGTCCTGAGGCTCCTGTACCTCCTTCCCAATGGTTGAGGGGTGAGAACTGTACCTGTACCTGGTGGTGTGAGTTCTTAGGCTCCTGTACCTTATTCCTGATGGTCGAAGGGTAGTTACTGTTCCTGACCCTGGTCGTGTGGGACCTGAGGCTCCTGTACCTCCTTCCTGATGGTTGAGGGGTGATAACTGTTCCTGAACCTGGTGGTGTGGGACCTGAGGCTCCGCTACCTCCTTCCTTATTGTTGAGGGGTGATAACTGTTCCTGAACCTGGTGGTGTGAGTCCTGAGGCTCCTGTACCTCCTTCCTGATGGTTGAGGGGTGATAACTGTTCCTGAACCTGGTGGTGTGAGTCCTGAGGCTCCTGTACCTCCTTCCTGATGGTTGAGGGGTAGTAACTATTCCTGAACTTGGTGGTGCGAGTCCTGAGGCTCCTGTACCTCCTTCCTGATGGTTGAGGGGTAGTAACTGTTCCTGAACCTGGTGGTGTGAGTCCTGAGGCTCCTGTACCTCCTTCCTGATGGTTGAGGGGTAATACCTGTTCCTGAACCTGGTGGTATGGGACCTGAGGCTCCTGTACCTCCTTCCTGATGGTTGAGGGGTGATAACTGTTCCTGAACCTGGTGGTGTGAGTCCTGAGGCCACTGTACCTCCTTCCTGATGGTTGAGGGGGAATAACTATTCCTGAACCTGGTGGTGTGGGACCTGAGGCTCCTGTACTTCCTTTCTGATGGTTGAGGGGTGATAACTGTTCCTGAACCTGGTGGTGTGGGACCTGAGGCTCCTGTACCTCCTTCCTGATGGATGAGCGGTTGTTACTGTTCCTGACCCTGGTGGTGTGGGACCTGAGGCTCCTGTTCCTCCTTCCTGATGGTTGAGTGGTAGTGACTATTCCTGAACCTGGTGGTGTGTGTCCAGAGGCTCCTGTACCTCCTTCCTGATGGTTGAGGGGTAGTAACTGTTCCTGAACCTGGTGGTGTGGGACTTGAGGCTCCTGTACCTCCTTCCTGATGGTTGAGGGGTAGTAACTGTTCCTGAACCTGGTGGTGCGAGTCCTGAGGCTCCTGTACCTCTTTCCTGATGGTTGATGTGTAGTAACTGTTCCTGAACTTGGTGGTGCGAGTCCTGAGGCTCCTGTACCTCCTTCCTGATGGTTGAGGGGTAGTAACTGTTCCTGAACCTGGTGGTGTGGGACTTGAGGCTCCTGTACCTCCTTCCTGATGGTTGAGGGGTAGTAACTGTTCCTGAACCTGGTGGTGCGAGTCCTGAGGCTCCTGTACCTCTTTCCTGATGGTTGAGGGGTAGTAACTGTTCCTGAACCTGGTGGTGCGAGTCCTGAGGCTCCTGTACCTTCTACCTGATGGTTGAGGGGTAGTAACTATTCCTGAACCTGGTGGTGCGAGTCCTGAGGCTCCTGTACCTCCTTCCTGATGGTTGAGGGGGAATAACTATTCCTGAACCTGATGGTGTGGGACCTGAGGCTCCTGTACTTCCTTCCTGATGGTTGAGGGGTGATAACTGTTCCTGAACCTGGTGGTGTGGGACCTGAGGCTCCTGTACCTCCTTCCTGATGGATGAGGGGTTGTTACTGTTCCTGACCCTGGTGGTGTGGGACCTGAGGCTCCTGTACCTCCGTCCTGATGGTTGAGTGGTAGTGACTATTCCTGAACCTGGTGGTGTGTGTCCAGAGGCTCCTGTACCTCCTTCCTGATGGTTGAGGGGGAATAACTATTCCTGAACCTGGTGGTGCGAGTCCTGAGGCTCCTGTACCTCCTTCCTGATGGTTGAGGGGGAATAACTATTCCTGAACCTGATGGTGTGGGACCTGAGGCTCCTGTACTTCCTTCCTTATGGTTGAGGGGTGATAACTATTCCTGAACCTGGTGGTGTGGGTTCTGAGGCTCCTGTACCTCCTTCCTGATCGTTGAGGGGCGATAACTGTTCCTGAACCTGGTGGTGTGGGTTCTGAGGCTCCTGTACCTCCTTCCTGATCGTTGAGGGGCGATAACTGTTCCTGAACCTGGTGGTGTGGGTCCTGAGGCTCCTGTACCTCCTTCCTGATGGTTGAGGGGTAATAACTGTTCCTGAACCTGGTGGTGTGGGACCTGAGGATCCTGTACTTCCTTCCTGATGGTTGAGGGGTGATAACTGTTCCTGAACCTGGTGGTGTTGGACCTGAGGTTCCTGGACCTCCTTCCTGATGGTTGAGGGGTGGTCACTGTTCCTGAAACTGGTGGTGTGAGTCCTGAGGCTCCTGTACCTCCTTCCTGATGGTTGAGGGGTAATAACTGTTCCTGAACCTGGTGGTATGGGACCTGAGGCTCCTGTACCTCCTTCCTGATGGTTGAGGGGTGATAACTGTTCCTGAACCTGGTGGTGTGAGTCCTGAGGCCACTGTACCTCCTTCCTGATGGTTGAGGGGGAATAACTATTCCTGAACCTGGTGGTGTGGGACCTGAGGCTGCTGTACTGCCTTCCTGATGGTTGAGGGGTGATAATTGTTCCTGAACCTGGTGGTGTGGGACCTGAGGCTCCTGTACCTCCTTCCTGATGGATGAGTGGTTGTTACTGTTCCTGACCCTGGTGGTGTGGGACCTGAGGCTCCTGTTCCTCCTTCCTGATGGTTGAGTGGTAGTGACTATTCCTGAACCTGGTGGTGTGTGTCCAGAGGCTCCTGTACCTCCTTCCTGATGGTTGAGGGGTGATAATTGTTCCTGAACCTGGTGGTGTGGGTCCTGAAGCTCCTGTACCTCCTTCCTGATGGTTGAGGGGTGTTAAATGTAGCTGAACCTGGTGGTGTGAGTCCTGAGGCTCCTGTACCTCCTTCCTGATGGTTGAAGGGTAGTTAGTGTTCCTGACCCTGGTGGTGTGCGACCTGAGGCTCCTGTACCTCTTTCCTGATGGTTGAGGGGTAATAACTGTTCCTGAACCTGGTGGTGTGGTACCTGAGGCTCCTGTACCTCCTTCCTGATGGTTGAGGGGTGATAACTGTTCCTGAACCTGGTGGTGTGAGTCCTGAGGCTCCTGTACCTCCTTCCTGATGGTTGAGGGGTAATAACTGTTCCTGAACCTGGTGGTATGGGACCTGAGGCTCCTGTACCTCCTTCCTGATGGTTGAGGGGTGATAACTGTTCCTGAACCTGGTGGTGTGAGTCCTGAGGCCACTGTACCTCCTTCCTGATGGTTGAGGGGGAATAACTATTCCTGAACCTGGTGGTGTGGGACCTGAGGCTCCGCTACCTCCTTCCTTATGGTTGAGGGGTGATAACTGTTCCTGAACCTGGTGGTGTGAGTCCTGAGGCTCCTGTACCTCCTTCCTGATGGTTGAGGGGTGATAACTGTTCCTGAACCTGGTGGTGTTGAGTCCTGAGGCTCCTGTACCTCCTTCCTGATGGTTGAGGGGTAGTAACTATTCCTGAACTTGGTGGTGCGAGTCCTGAGGCTCCTGTACCTCCTTCCTGATGGTTGAGGGGTAGTAACTGTTCCTGAACCTGGTGGTGTGGGACTTGAGGCTCCTGTACCTCCTTCCTGATGGTTGAGGGGTAGTAACTGTTCCTGAACCTGGTGGTGCGAGTCCTGAGGCTCCTATACCTCTTTCCTGATGGTTGAGGGGTAGTAACTGTTCCTGAACCTGGTGGTGCGAGTCCTGAGGCTCCTGTACCTTCTACCTGATGGTTGAGGGGTAGTAACTATTCCTGAACCTGGTGGTGCGAGTCCTGAGGTCTCCTGTACCTCCTTCCTGATGGTTGAGGGGTGATAACTGTTCCTGAACCTGGTGGTGTGAGTCCTGAGGCTCCTGTACCTCCTTCCTGATGGTTGAGGGGGAATAACTATTCCTGAACCTGATGGTGTGGGACCTGAGGCTCCTGTACTTCCTTCCTGATGGTTGAGGGGTGATAACTGTCCCTGAACCTGGTGGTGTGGGACCTGAGGCTCCTGTACCTCCTTCCTGATGGATGAGGGGTTGTTACTGTTCCTGCCCCTGGTGGTGTGGGACCTGAGGCTCCTGTACCTCCTTCCTGATGGTTGAGTGGTAGTGACTATTCCTGAACCTGGTGGTGTGTGTCCAGAGGCTCCTGTACCTCCTTCCTGATGGTTGAGGGGTGATAACTATTCCTGAACCTGGTGGTGTGGGTTCCGAGGCTCCTGTACCTCCTTCCTGATGGTTGAGGGGCGATAACTGTTCCTGAACCTGGTGGTGTGGGTCCTGAGGCTCCTATACCTCCTTCCTTATGGTTGAGGGGTAATAACTGTTCCTGAACCTGGTGGTGTGGGACCTGAGGATCCTGTACTTCCTTCCTGATGGTTGAGGGGTGATAACTGTTCCTGAACCTGGTGGTGTTGGACCTGAGGTTCCTGTACCTCCTTCCTGATGGTTGAGGGGTGGTCACTGTTCCTGAACCTGGTGGTGTGAGTCCTGAGGCTCCTGTACCTCCTTCCTGATGGTTGAGGGGTAATAACTGTTCCTGAACCTGGTGGTATGGGACCTGAGGCTCCTGTACCTCCTTCCTGATGGTTGAGGGGTGATAACTGTTCCTGAACCTGGTGGTGTGAGTCCTGAGGCCACTGTACCTCCTTCCTGATGGTTGAGGGGGAATAACTATTCCTGAACCTGGTGGTGTGGGACCTGAGGCTCCTGTACTTCCTTTCTGATGGTTGAGGGGTGATAACTGTTCCTGAACCTGGTGGTGTGGGACCTGAGGCTCCTGTACCTCCTTCCTGATGGATGAGCGGTTGTTACTGTTCCTGACCCTGGTGGTGTGGGACCTGAGGCTCCTGTTCCTCCTTCCTGATGGTTGAGTGGTAGTGACTATTCCTGAACCTGGTGGTGTGTGTCCAGAGGCTCCTGTACCTCCTTCCTGATGGTTGAGGGGTGATAATTGTTCCTGAACCTGGTGGCATGGGACCTGAGGCTCCTGTACCTCCTTCCCAATGGTTGAGGGGTGATAAATGTACCTGAACCTGGTCGTGTGAGTCCTGAGGCTCCTGTACCTCCTTCCTGACGGTCGAAGGGTAGTTACTGTTCCTGACCCTGGTGGTGTGGGACCTGAGGCTCCTGTACCTCTTTCCTGATGGTTGAGGGGTAATAACTGTTCCTGAACCTGGTGGTATGGGACCTGAGGCTCCTGTACCTCCTTCCTGATGGTTGAGTGGTGATAACTGTTCCTGAACCTGGTGGTGTGGGTCCTGAGGCTCCTGTACCTCCTTCCCAATGGTTGAGGGGTGAGAACTGTACCTGTACCTGGTGGTGTGAGTTCTTAGGCTCCTGTACCTTATTCCTGATGGTCGAAGGGTAGTTACTGTTCCTGACCCTGGTCGTGTGGGACCTGAGGCTCCTGTACCTCCTTCCTGATGGTTGAGGGGTGATAACTGTTCCTGAACCTGGTGGTGTGGGACCTGAGGCTCCGCTACCTCCTTCCTTATTGTTGAGGGGTGATAACTGTTCCTGAACCTGGTGGTGTGAGTCCTGAGGCTCCTGTACCTCCTTCCTGATGGTTGAGGGGTGATAACTGTTCCTGAACCTGGTGGTGTGAGTCCTGAGGCTCCTGTACCTCCTTCCTGATGGTTGAGGGGTAGTAACTATTCCTGAACTTGGTGGTGCGAGTCCTGAGGCTCCTGTACCTCCTTCCTGATGGTTGAGGGGTAGTAACTGTTCCTGAACCTGGTGGTGTGAGTCCTGAGGCTCCTGTACCTCCTTCCTGATGGTTGAGGGGTAATACCTGTTCCTGAACCTGGTGGTATGGGACCTGAGGCTCCTGTACCTCCTTCCTGATGGTTGAGGGGTGATAACTGTTCCTGAACCTGGTGGTGTGAGTCCTGAGGCCACTGTACCTCCTTCCTGATGGTTGAGGGGGAATAACTATTCCTGAACCTGGTGGTGTGGGACCTGAGGCTCCTGTACTTCCTTTCTGATGGTTGAGGGGTGATAACTGTTCCTGAACCTGGTGGTGTGGGACCTGAGGCTCCTGTACCTCCTTCCTGATGGATGAGCGGTTGTTACTGTTCCTGACCCTGGTGGTGTGGGACCTGAGGCTCCTGTTCCTCCTTCCTGATGGTTGAGTGGTAGTGACTATTCCTGAACCTGGTGGTGTGTGTCCAGAGGCTCCTGTACCTCCTTCCTGATGGTTGAGGGGTGATAATTGTTCCTGAACCTGGTGGCATGGGACCTGAGGCTCCTGTACCTCCTTCCCAATGGTTGAGGGGTGATAAATGTACCTGAACCTGGTCGTGTGAGTCCTGAGGGTCCTGTACCTCCTTCCTGACGGTCGAAGGGTAGTTACTGTTTCTGACCCTGGTGGTGTGGGACCTGAGGCTCCTGTACCTCTTTCCTGATGGTTGAGGGGTAATAACTGTTCCTGAACCTGGTGGTATGGGACCTGAGTCTCCTGTACCTCCTTCCTGATGGTTGAGTGGTGATAACTGTTCCTGAACCTGGTGGTGTGGGTCCTGAGGCTCCTGTACCTCCTTCCCAATGGTTGAGGGGTGAGAACTGTACCTGAACCTGGTGGTGTGAGTTCTTACGCTCCTGTACCTTCTTCCTGATGGTCGAAGGGTAGTTACTGTTCCTGACCCTGGTCGTGTGGGACCTGAGGCTCCTGTACCTCCTTCCTGATGGTTGAGGGGTGATAACTGTTCCTGAACCTGGTGGTGTGAGTCCTGAGGCCACTGTACCTCCTTCCTGATGGTTGAGGTGGAATAACTATTCCTGAACCTGGTGGTGTGGGACCTGAGGCTCCTGTACTTCCTTCCTGATGGTTGAGGGGTGATAACTGTTCCTGAACCTGGTGGTGTGGGTCCTGAGGCTCCTGTACCTGCTTCCTGATGGATGAGGGGTTGTTACTGTTCCTGACCCTGGTGGTGTGGGACCTGAGGCTCCTGTTCCTCCTTCCTGATGGTTGAGTGGTAGTGACTATTCCTGAACCTGGTGGTGTGTGTCCAGAGGCTCCTGTACCTCCTTCCTGATGGTTGAGGGGTGATAATTGTTCCTGAACCTGGTGGCATGGGACCTGAGGCTCCTGTACCTCCTTCCCAATGGTTGAGGGGTGATAAATGTACCTGAACCTGGTCGTGTGAGTCCTGAGGCTCCTGTACCTCCTTCCTGATGGTCGAAGGGTAGTTACTGTTCCTGACCCTGGTGGTGTGGGTCCTGAGGCTCCTGTACCTCCTTCCTGATGGTTGAGGGGTGATAACTGTTCCTGAACCTGGTGGTGTGGGTCCTGAGGCTCCTGTACCTCCTTCCTGATCGTTGAGGGGTAATAACTGTTCCTGAACCTGGTGGTGTGGAACCTGAGGATCCTGTACTTCCTTCCTGATGGTTGAGGGGTGATAACTGTTCCTGAACCTGGTGGTGTTGGACCTGAGGTTCCTGTACCTCCTTCCTGATGGTTGAGGGGTGGTCACTGTTCCTGAACCTGGTGGTGTGAGTCCTGAGGCTCCTGTACCTCCTTCCTGATGGTTGAGGGGTAATAACTGTTCCTGAACCTGGTGGTATGGGACCTGATGCTCCTGTACCTCCTTCCTGATGGTTGAGGGGTGAAAACTGTTCCTGAACCTGGTGGTGTGAGTCCTGAGGCCACTGTACCTCCTTCCTGATGGTTCAGGGGGAATAACTATTCCTGAACCTGGTGGTGTGGGACCTGAGGCTCCTGTACTTCCTTCCTGATGGTTGAGGGGTGATAACTGTTCCTGAACCTGGTGGTGTGGGACCTGAGGCTCTTGTACCTCCTTCCTGATGGATGAGGGGTTGTTACTGTTCCTGACCCTGGTGGTGTGGAACCTGAGGCTCCTGTTCCTCCTTCCTGATGGTTGAGTGGTAGTGACTATTCCTGAACCTGGTGGTGTGTGTCCAGAGGCTCCTGTACCTCCTTCCTGATGGTTGAGGGGTGATAATTGTTCCTGAACCTGGTGGTGTGGGTCCTGAAGCTCCTGTACCTCCTTCCTGATGGTTGAGGGGTGATACATGTTCCGGATCCTGGTGGTGTGAGTCCTGAGGCTCCTGTACCTCCTTCCCGATGGTTGAAGGGTAGTTACTGTTCCTGACCCTGGTGGTGTGCGACCTGAGGCTCCTGTACCTCTTTCCTGATGGTTGAGGGGTAATAACTGTTCCTGAACCTGGTGGTGTGGTACCTGAGGCTCCTGTACCTCCTTCCTGATGGTTGAGGGGTGATAACCGTTCCTGAACCTGGTGGTGTGAGTCCTGAGGCTCCTGTACCTCCTTCCTGATGGTTGAAGGGTAATAACTGTTCCTGAACCTGGTGGTATGGGACCTGAGGCTCCTGTACCTCCTTCCTGATGGTTGAGGGGTGATAACTGTTCTTGAACCTGGTGGTATGAGTCCTGAGGCCACTGTACCTCCTTCGTGATGGTTGAGGGGGAATAACTATTCCTGAACCTGGTGGTGTGGGACCTGAGGCTCCGCTACCTCCTTCCTTATGGTTGAGGGGTGATAACTGTTCCTGAACCTGGTGGTGTGTCCTGAGGCTCCTGTACCTCCTTCCTGATGGTTGAGGGGTGATAACTGTTCCTGAACCTGGTGGTGTGAGTCCTGAGGCTCCTGTACCTCCTTCCTGATGGTTGAGGGGTAGTAACTATTCCTGAACATGGTTGTGCGAGTCCTGAGGCTCCTGTACCTCCTTCCTGATGGTTGAGGGGTAGTAACTGTTCCTGAACCTGGTGGTGTGGGACTTGAGGCTCCTGTACCTCCTTCCTGATGGTTGAGGGGTAGTAACTGTTCCTGAACCTGGTGGTGCGAGTCCTGAGGCTCCTGTACCTCTTTCCTGATGGTTGAGGGGTAGTAACTGTTCCTGAACCTGGTGGTGCGAGTCCTGAGGCTCCTGTACCTTCTACCTGATGGTTGAGGGGTAGTAACTATTCCTGAACCTGCTGGTGCGAGTCCTGAGGCTCCTGTACCTCCTTCCTGATGGTTGAGGGGGAATAACTATTCCTGAACCTGATGGTGTGGGACCTGAGGCTCCTGTACTTCCTTCCTGATGGTTGAGGGGTGATAACTGTTCCTGAACCTGGTGGTGTGGGACCTGAGGCTCCTGTACCTCCTTCCTGATGGATGAGGGGTTGTTACTGTTCCTGACCCTGGTGGTGTGGGACTTGAGGCTCCGCTACCTCCTTCCTTATGGTTGAGGGGTGATAACTGTTCCTGAACCTGGTGGTGTGTCCTGAGGCTCCTGTACCTCCTTCCTGATGGTTGAGGGGTGATAACTGTTCCTGAACCTGGTGGTGTGAGTCCTGAGGCTCCTGTACCTCCTTCCTGATGGTTGAGGGGTAGTAACTATTCCTGAACTTGGTGGTGCGAGTCCTGAGGCTCCTGTACCTCCTTCCTGATGGTTGAGGGGTAGTAACTGTTCCTGAACCTGGTGGTGTGGGACTTGAGGCTCCTGTACCTCCTTCCTGATGGTTGAGGGGTAATAACTGTTCCTGAACCTGGTGGTATGGGACCTGAGGCTCCTGTACCTCCTTCCTGATGGTTGAGGGGTGATAACTGTTCCTGAACCTGGTGGTGTGAGTCCTGAGGCCACTGTACCTCCTTCCTGATGGTTGAGGGGGAATAACTATTCCTGAACCTGGTGGTGTGGGTCCTGACTCTCCGCTACCTCCTTCCTTATGGTTGAGGGGTGATAACTGTTCCTGAACCTGGTGGTGTGAGTCCTGAGGCTCCTGTACCTCCTTCCTGATGGTTGAGGGGTGATAACTGTTCCTGAACCTGGTGGTGTGAGTCCTGAGGCTCCTGTACCTCCTTCCTGATGGTTGAGGGGTAGTAACTATTCCTGAACTTGGTGGTGCGAGTCCTGAGGCTCCTGTACCTCCTTCCTGATGGTTGAGGGGTAGTAACTGTTCCTGAACCTGGTGGTGTGTGACTTGAGGCTCCTGTACCTCCTTCCTGATGGTTGAGGGGTAGTAACTGTTCCTGAACCTGGTGGTGCGAGTCCTGAGGCTCCTGTACCTCTTTCCTGATGGTTGAGGGGTGATAACTGTTCCTGAACCTGGTGGTGTGGGTCCTGAGGCTCCTGTACCTCCTTCCCAATGGTTGAGGGGTGAGAACTGTACCTGAACCTGGTGGTGTGAGTCCTGAGGCTCCTGTACCTCCTTCCCGATGGTTGAAGGGTAGTTACTGTTCCTGACCCTGGTGGTGTGCGACCTGAGGCTCCTGTACCTCTTTCCTGATGGTTGAGGGGTAATAACTGTTCCTGAACCTGGTGGTGTGGTACCTGAGGCTCCTGTACCTCCTTCCTGATGGTTGAGGGGTGATAACCGTTCCTGAACCTGGTGGTGTGAGTCCTGAGGCTCCTGTACCTCCTTCCTGATGGTTGAAGGGTAATAACTGTTCCTGAACCTGGTGGTATGGGACCTGAGGCTCCTGTACCTCCTTCCTGATGGTTGAGGGGTGATAACTGTTCTTGAACCTGGTGGTATGAGTCCTGAGGCCACTGTACCTCCTTCCTGATGGTTGAGGGGTGATAACCGTTCCTGAACCTGGTGGTGTGAGTCCTGAGGCTCCTGTACCTCCTTCCTGATGGTTGAAGGGTAATAACTGTTCCTGAACCTGGTGGTATGGGACCTGAGGCTCCTGTACCTCCTTCCTGATGGTTGAGGGGTGATAACTGTTCTTGAACCTGGTGGTATGAGTCCTGAGGCCACTGTACCTCCTTCGTG
Source organism: Hypanus sabinus (assembly GCF_030144855.1). NCBI lineage: Eukaryota > Metazoa > Chordata > Chondrichthyes > Myliobatiformes > Dasyatidae > Hypanus > Hypanus sabinus. The sequence continues at coordinate 105,630 of NW_026781735.1, read as the reverse complement.
ATGGTTGAGGGGGAATAACTATTCCTGAACCTGGTGGTGTGGGACCTGAGGCTCCGCTACCTCCTTCCTTATGGTTGAGGGGTGATAACTGTTCCTGAACCTGGTGGTGTGTCCTGAGGCTCCTGTACCTCCTTCCTGATGGTTGAGGGGTGATAACTGTTCCTGAACCTGGTGGTGTGAGTCCTGAGGCTCCTGTACCTCCTTCCTGATGGTTGAGGGGTAGTAACTATTCCTGAACATGGTTGTGCGAGTCCTGAGGCTCCTGTACCTCCTTCCTGATGGTTGAGGGGTAGTAACTGTTCCTGAACCTGGTGGTGTGGGACTTGAGGCTCCTGTACCTCCTTCCTGATGGTTGAGGGGTAGTAACTGTTCCTGAACCTGGTGGTGCGAGTCCTGAGGCTCCTGTACCTCTTTCCTGATGGTTGAGGGGTAGTAACTGTTCCTGAACCTGGTGGTGCGAGTCCTGAGGCTCCTGTACCTTCTACCTGATGGTTGAGGGGTAGTAACTATTCCTGAACCTGCTGGTGCGAGTCCTGAGGCTCCTGTACCTCCTTCCTGATGGTTGAGGGGGAATAACTATTCCTGAACCTGATGGTGTGGGACCTGAGGCTCCTGTACTTCCTTCCTGATGGTTGAGGGGTGATAACTGTTCCTGAACCTGGTGGTGTGGGACCTGAGGCTCCTGTACCTCCTTCCTGATGGATGAGGGGTTGTTACTGTTCCTGACCCTGGTGGTGTGGGACCTGAGGCTCCTGTTCCTCCTTCCTGATGGTTGAGTGGTAGTGACTATTCCTGAACCTGGTGGTGTGTGTCCAGAGGCTCCTGTACCTCCTTCCTGATGGTTGAGGGGGAATAACTATTCCTGAACCTGGTGGTGTGGGACTTGAGGCTCCGCTACCTCCTTCCTTATGGTTGAGGGGTGATAACTGTTCCTGAACCTGGTGGTGTGTCCTGAGGCTCCTGTACCTCCTTCCTGATGGTTGAGGGGTGATAACTGTTCCTGAACCTGGTGGTGTGAGTCCTGAGGCTCCTGTACCTCCTTCCTGATGGTTGAGGGGTAGTAACTATTCCTGAACTTGGTGGTGCGAGTCCTGAGGCTCCTGTACCTCCTTCCTGATGGTTGAGGGGCAGTAACTGTTCCTGAACCTGGTGGTGTGGGACTTGAGGCTCCTGTACCTCCTTCCTGATGGTTGAGGGGTAATAACTGTTCCTGAACCTGGTGGTATGGGACCTGAGGCTCCTGTACCTCCTTCCTGATGGTTGAGGGGTGATAACTGTTCCTGAACCTGGTGGTGTGAGTCCTGAGGCCACTGTACCTCCTTCCTGATGGTTGAGGGGGAATAACTATTCCTGAACCTGGTGGTGTGGGACCTGACTCTCCGCTACCTCCTTCCTTATGGTTGAGGGGTGATAACTGTTCCTGAACCTGGTGGTGTGAGTCCTGAGGCTCCTGTACCTCCTTCCTGATGGTTGAGGGGTGATAACTGTTCCTGAACCTGGTGGTGTGAGTCCTGAGGCTCCTGTACCTCCTTCCTGATGGTTGAGGGGTAGTAACTATTCCTGAACTTGGTGGTGCGAGTCCTGAGGCTCCTGTACCTCCTTCCTGATGGTTGAGGGGTAGTAACTGTTCCTGAACCTGGTGGTGTGTGACTTGAGGCTCCTGTACCTCCTTCCTGATGGTTGAGGGGTAGTAACTGTTCCTGAACCTGGTGGTGCGAGTCCTGAGGCTCCTGTACCTCTTTCCTGATGGTTGAGGGGTAGTAACTGTTCCTGAACCTGGTGGTGCGAGTCCTGAGGGCTCCTGTACCTCCTTCCTGATGGTTGAGGGGTGATAACTGTTCCTGAACCTGGTGGTGTGAGTCCTGAGGCTCCTGTACCTCCTTCCTGATGGTTGAGGGGGAATAACTATTCCTGAACCTGATGGTGTGGGACCTGAGGCTCCTGTACTTCCTTCCTGATGGTTGAGGGGTGATATCAGTTCCTGAACCTGGTGGTGTGGGCCCTGAGGCTCCTGTACCTCCTTCCTGATGGATGAGGGGTTGTTACTGTTCCTGACCCTGGTGGTGTGGGACCTGAGGCTCCTGTACCTCCTTCCTGATGGTTGAGTGGTAGTGACTATTCCTGAACCTGGTGGTGTGTGTCCAGAGGCTCCTGTACCTCCTTCCTGATGGTTGAGGGGTGATAACTATTCCTGAACCTGGTGGTGTGGGTTCCGAGGCTCCTGTACCTCCTTCCTGATGGTTGAGGGGCGATAACTGTTCCTGAACCTGGTGGTGTGGGTCCTGAGGCTCCTGTACCTCCTTCCTGATGGTTGAGGGGTAATAACTGTTCCTGAACCTGGTGGTGTGGGACCTGATGATCCTGTACTTCCTTCCTGATGGTTGAGGGGTGATAACTGTTCCTGAACCTGGTGGTGTGTGTCCAGAGGCTCCTGTACCTCCTTCCTGATGGTTGAGGGGTGGTCACTGTTCCTGAACCTGGTGGTGTGAGTCCTGAGGCTCCTGTACCTCCTTCCTGATGGTTGAGGGGTAATAACTGTTCCTGAACCTGGTGGTATGGGACCTGAGGCTCCTGTACCTCCTTCCTGATGGTTGAGGGGTGATAACTGTTCCTGAACCTGGTCGTGTGAGTCCTGAGGCCACTGTACCTCCTTCCTGATGGTTGAGGGGGAATAACTATTCCTGAACCTGGTGGTGTGGGACCTGAGGCTCCTGTTCCTCCTTCCTGATGGTTGAGTGGTAGTGACTATTCCTGAACCTGGTGGTGTGTGTCCAGAGGCTCCTGTACCTCCTTCCTGATGGTTGAGGGGTGATAATTGTTCCTGAACCTGGTGGCATGGGACCTCTGGCTCCTGTACCTCCTTCCCAATGGTTGAGGGGTGATAAATGTACCTGAACCTGGTCGTGTGAGTCCTGAGGCTCCTGTACCTCCTTCCTGATGGTCGAAGGGTAGTTACTGTTCCTGACCCTGGTGGTGTGGGTCCTGAGGCTCCTGTACCTCCTTCCTGATGGTTGAGGGTTGATAACTGTTCCTGAACCTGGTGGTGTGGGTCCTGAGGCTCCTGTACCTCCTTCCTGATGGTCGAAGGGTAGTTACTGTTCCTGACCCTGGTGGTGTGTGTCCAGAGGCTCCTGTACCTCCTTCCTGATGGTTGAGGGGTGGTCACTGTTCCTGAACCTGGTGGTGTGAGTCCTGAGGCTCCTGTACCTCCTTCCTGATGGTTGAGGGGTAATAACTGTTCCTGAACCTGGTGGTATGGGACCTGAGGCTCCTGTACCTCCTTCCTGATGGTTGAGGGGTGATAACTGTTCCTGAACCTGGTCGTGTGAGTCCTGAGGCCACTGTACCTCCTTCCTGATGGTTGAGGGGGAATAACTATTCCTGAACCTGGTGGTGTGGGACCTGAGGCTCCTGTACTTCCTTTCTGATGGTTGAGGGGTGATAACTGTTCCTGAACCTGGTGGTGTGTGTCCAGAGGCTCCTGTACCTCCTTCCTGATGGTTGAGGGGTGATAATTGTTCCTGAACCTGGTGGCATGGGACCTGAGGCTCCTGTACCTCCTTCCCAATGGTTGAGGGGTGATAAATGTACCTGAACCTGGTCGTGTGAGTCCTGAGGCTCCTGTACCTCCTTCCTGACGGTCGAAGGGTAGTTACTGCTCCTGACCCTGGTGGTGTGGGACCTGAGGCTCCTGTACCTCTTTCCTGATGGTTGCGTGGTAATAACTGTTCCTGAACCTGGTGGTATGGGACCTGAGGCTCCTGTACCTCCTTCCTGATGGTTGAGGGGTGATAACTGTTCCTGAACCTGGTGGTGTGGGTCCTGAGGCTCCTGTACCTCCTTCCCAATGGTTGAGGGGTGAGAACTGTACCTGAACCTGGTGGTGTGAGTTCTTAGGCTCCTGTACCTTCTTCCTGATGGTCGAAGGGTAGTTACTGTTCCTGACCCTGGTCGTGTGGGACCTGAGGCTCCTGTACCTCCTTCCTGATGGTTGAGGGGTGATAACTGTTCCTGAACCTGGTGGTGTGAGTCCTGAGGCCACTGTACCTCCTTCCTGATGGTTGAGGTGGAATAATTATTCCTGAACCTGGTGGTGTGGGACCTGAGGCTCCTGTACTTCCTTCCTGATGGTTGAGGGGTGATAACTGTTCCTGAACCTGGTGGTGTGGGACCTGAGGCTCCTGTACCTCCTTCCTGATGGATGAGGGGTTGTTACTGTTCCTGACCCTGGTGGTGTGGGACCTGAGGCTCCTGTTCCTCCTTCCTGATGGTTGAGTGGTAGTGACTATTCCTGAACCTGGTGGTGTGTGTCCAGAGGCTCCTGTACCTCCTTCCTGATGGTTGAGGGGTGATAATTGTTCCTGAACCTGGTGGCATGGGACCTGAGGCTCCTGTACCTCCTTCCCAATGGTTGAGGGGTGATAAATGTACCTGAACCTGGTCGTGTGAGTCCTGAGGCTCCTGTACCTCCTTCCTGATGGTCGAAGGGTAGTTACTGTTCCTGACCCTGGTGGTGTGGGTCCTGAGGCTCCTGTACCTCCTTCCTGATGGTTGAGGGTTGATAACTCTTCCTGAACCTGGTGGTGTGGGTCCTGAGGCTCCTGTACCTCCTTCCTGATCGTTGAGGGGTAATAACTGTTCCTGAACCTGGTGGTGTGGAACCTGAGGATCCTGTACTTCCTTCCTGATGGTTGAGGGATGATAACTGTTCCTGAACCTGGTGGTGTTGGACCTGAGGTTCCTGTACCTCCTTCCTGATGGTTGAGGGGTGGTCACTGTTCCTGAACCTGGTGGTGTGAGTCCTGAGGCTCCTGTACCTCCTTCCTGATGGTTGAGGGGTAATAACTGTTCCTGAACCTGGTGGTGTGGGTCCTGAGGCTCCTGTACCTCCTTCCTGATGGTTGAGGGGTAATAACTGTTCCTGAACCTGGTGGTGTGGGACCAGATGATCCTGTACTTCCTTCCTGATGGTTGAGGGGTGATAACTGTTCCTGAACCTGGTGGTGTGTGTCCAGAGGCTCCTGTACCTCCTTCCTGATGGTTGAGGGGTGGTCACTGTTCCTGAACCTGGTGGTGTGAGTCCTGAGGCTCCTGTACCTCCTTCCTGATGGTTGAGGGGTAATAACTGTTCCTGAACCTGGTGGTATGGGACCTGAGGCTCCTGTACCTCCTTCCTGATGGTTGAGGGGTGATAACTGTTCCTGAACCTGGTCGTGTGAGTCCTGAGGCCACTGTACCTCCTTCCTGATGGTTGAGGGGGAATAACTATTCCTGAACCTGGTGGTGTGGGACCTGAGGCTCCTGTTCCTCCTTCCTGATGGTTGAGTGGTAGTGACTATTCCTGAACCTGGTGGTGTGTGTCCAGAGGCTCCTGTACCTCCTTCCTGATGGTTGAGGGGTGATAATTGTTCCTGAACCTGGTGGCATGGGACCTGAGGCTCCTGTACCTCCTTCCCAATGGTTGAGGGGTGATAAATGTACCTGAACCTGGTCGTGTGAGTCCTGAGGCTCCTGTACCTCCTTCCTGATGGTCGAAGGGTAGTTACTGTTCCTGACCCTGGTGGTGTGGGTCCTGAGGCTCCTGTACCTCCTTCCCAATGGTTGAGGGGTGAGAACTGTTCCTGAACCTGGTGGTGTGGGTCCTGAGGCTCCTCTACCTCCTTCCTGATGGTCGAAGGGTAGTTACTGTTCCTGACCCTGGTGGTGTGTGTCCAGAGGCTCCTGTACCTCCTTCCTGATGGTTGAGGGGTGGTCACTGTTCCTGAACCTGGTGGTGTGAGTCCTGAGGCTCCTGTACCTCCTTCCTGATGGTTGAGGGGTAATAACTGTTCCTGAACCTGGTGGTATGGGACCTGAGGCTCCTGTACCTCCTTCCTGATGGTTGAGGGGTGATAACTGTTCCTGAACCTGGTCGTGTGAGTCCTGAGGCCACTGTACCTCCTTCCTGATGGTTGAGGGGGAATAACTATTCCTGAACCTGGTGGTGTGGGACCTGAGGCTCCTGTACTTCCTTTCTGATGGTTGAGGGGTGATAACTGTTCCTGAACCTGGTGGTGTGTGTCCAGAGGCTCCTGTACCTCCTTCCTGATGGTTGAGGGGTGATAATTGTTCCTGAACCTGGTGGCATGGGACCTGAGGCTCCTGTACCTCCTTCCCAATGGTTGAGGGGTGATAAATGTACCTGAACCTGGTCGTGTGAGTCCTGAGGCTCCTGTACCTCCTTCCTGACGGTCGAAGGGTAGTTACTGCTCCTGACCCTGGTGGTGTGGGACCTGAGGCTCCTGTACCTCTTTCCTGATGGTTGAGGGGTAATAACTGTTCCTGAACCTGGTGGTATGGGACCTGAGGCTCCTGTACCTCCTTCCTGATGGTTGAGGGGTGATAACTGTTCCTGAACCTGGTGGTGTGGGTCCTGAGGCTCCTGTACCTCCTTCCCAATGGTTGAGGGGTGAGAACTGTACCTGAACCTGGTGGTGTGAGTTCTTAGGCTCCTGTACCTTCTTCCTGATGGTCGAAGGGTAGTTACTGTTCCTGACCCTGGTTGTGTGGGACCTGAGGCTCCTGTACCTCCTTCCTGATGGTTGAGGGGTGATAACTGTTCCTGAACCTGGTGGTGTGAGTCCTGAGGCCACTGTACCTCCTTCCTGATGGTTGAGGTGGAATAATTATTCCTGAACCTGGTGGTGTGGGACCTGAGGCTCCTGTACTTCCTTCCTGATGGTTGAGGGGTGATAACTGTTCCTGAACCTGGTGGTGTGGGACCTGAGGCTCCTGTACCTCCTTCCTGATGGATGAGGGGTTGTTACTGTTCCTGACCCTGGTGGTGTGGGACCTGAGGCTCCTGTTCCTCCTTCCTGATGGTTGAGTGGTAGTGACTATTCCTGAACCTGGTGGTGTGTGTCCAGAGGCTCCTGTACCTCCTTCCTGATGGTTGAGGGGTGATAATTGTTCCTGAACCTGGTGGCATGGGACCTGAGGCTCCTGTACCTCCTTCCCAATGGTTGAGGGGTGATAAATGTACCTGAACCTGGTCGTGTGAGTCCTGAGGCTCCTGTACCTCCTTCCTGATGGTCGAAGGGTAGTTACTGTTCCTGACCCTGGTGGTGTGGGTCCTGAGGCTCCTGTACCTCCTTCCTGATGGTTGAGGGTTGATAACTCTTCCTGAACCTGGTGGTGTGGGTCCTGAGGCTCCTGTACCTCCTTCCTGATCGTTGAGGGGTAATAACTGTTCCTGAACCTGGTGGTGTGGAACCTGAGGATCCTGTACTTCCTTCCTGATGGTTGAGGGATGATAACTGTTCCTGAACCTGGTGGTGTTGGACCTGAGGTTCCTGTACCTCCTTCCTGATGGTTGAGGGGTGGTCACTGTTCCTGAACCTGGTGGTGTGAGTCCTGAGGCTCCTGTACCTCCTTCCTGATGGTTGAGGGGTAATAACTGTTCCTGAACCTGGTGGTATGGGACCTGAGGCTCCTGTACCTCCTTCCAGATGGTTGAGGGGTGATAACTGTTCCTGAACCTGGTGGTGTGAGTCCTGAGGCCACTGTACCTCCTTCCTGATGGTTGAGGGGGAATAACTATTCCTGAACCTGGTGGTGTGGGACCTGAGGCTCCTGTACTTCCTTCCTGATGGTTGAGGGGTGATAACTGTTCCTGAACCTGGTGGTGTGTGTCCAGAGGCTCCTGTACCTCCTTCCTGATGGTTGAGTGGTGATAATTGTTCCTGAACCTGGTGGCATGGGACCTGAGGCTCCTGTACCTCCTTCCCAATGGTTGAGGGGTGATAAATGTACCTGAACCTGGTCGAGTGAGTCCTGAGGCTCCTGTACCTCCTTCCTGACGGTCGAAGGGTAGTTACTGTTCCTGACCCTGGTGGTGTGGGACCTGAGGCTCCTGTACTTCCTTTCTGATGGTTGAGGGGTGATAACTGTTCCTGAACCTGGTGGTGTGTGTCCAGAGGCTCCTGTACCTCCTTCCTGATGGTTGAGGGGTGATAATTGTTCCTGAACCTGGTGGCATGGGACCTGAGGCTCCTGTACCTCCTTCCCAATGGTTGAGGGGTGATAAATGTACCTGAACCTGGTCGTGTGAGTCCTGAGGCTCCTGTACCTCCTTCCTGACGGTCGAAGGGTAGTTACTGTTCCTGACCCTGGTGGTGTGGGACCTGAGGCTCCTGTACCTCTTTCCTGATTTGTTGAGGGGTAATAACTGTTCCTGAACCTGGTGGTATGGGACCTGAGGCTCCTGTACCTCCTTCCTGATGGTTGAGGGGTGATAACTGTTCCTGAACCTGGTGGTGTGGGTCCTGAGGCTCCTGTACCTCCTTCCCTATGGTTGAGGGGTGAGAACTGTACCTGAACCTGGTGGTGTGAGTTCTTAGGCTCCTGTACCTTCTTCCTGATGGTCGAAGGGTAGTTACTGTTCCTGACCCTGGACGTGTGGGACCTGAGGCTCCTGTACCTCCTTCCTGATGGAGGAGGGGTGATAACTGTTCCTGAACCTGGTGGTGTGAGTCCTGAGGCCACTGTACCTCCTTCCTGATGGTTGAGGTGGAATAACTATTCCTGAACCTGGTGGTGTGGGACCTGAGGCTCCTGTACTTCCTTCCTGATGGTTGAGGGGTGATAACTGTTCCTGAACCTTTTGGTGTGGGACCTGAGGCTCCTGTACCTCCTTCCTGATGGATGAGGGGTTGTTACTGTTCCTGACCCTGGTGGTGTGGGACCTGAGGCTCCTGTACCTCCTTCCTGATGGTTGAGTGGTAGTGACTATTCCTGAACCTGGTGGTGTGTGTCCAGAGGCTCCTGTACCTCCTTCCTGATGGTTGAGGGGTGATAACTATTCCTGAACCTGGTGGTGTGGGTTCCGAGGCTCCTGTACCTCCTTCCTGATGGTTGAGGGGCGATAACTGTTCCTGAACCTGGTGGTGTGGGTCCTGAGGCTCCTGTACCTCCTTCCTGATGGTTGAGGGGTAATAACTGTTCCTGAACCTGGTGGTGTGGGACCTGAGGATCCTGTACTTCCTTCCTGATGGTTGAGGGGTGATAACTGTTCCTGAACCTGGTGGTGTTGGACCTGAGGTTCCTGTACCTCCTTCCTGATGGTTGAGGGGTGGTCACTGTTCCTGAACCTGGTGGTGTGAGTCCTGAGGCTCCTGTACCTCCTTCCTGATGGTTGAGGGGTAATAACTGTTCCTGAACCTGGTGGTATGGGACCTGAGGCTCCTGTACCTCCTTCCTGATGGTTGAGGGGTGATAACTGTTCCTGAACCTGGTCGTGTGAGTCCTGAGGCCACTGTACCTCCTTCCTGATGGTTGAGGGGGAATAACTATTCCTGAACCTGGTGGTGTGGGACCTGAGGCTCCTGTACTTCCTTTCTGATGGTTGAGGGGTGATAACTGTTCCTGAACCTGGTGGTGTGTGTCCAGAGGCTCCTGTACCTCCTTCCTGATGGTTGAGGGGTGATAATTGTTCCTGAACCTGGTGGCATGGGACCTGAGGCTCCTGTACCTCCTTCCCAATGGTTGAGGGGTGATAAATGTACCTGAACCTGGTCGTGTGAGTCCTGAGGCTCCTGTACCTCCTTCCTGACGGTCGAAGGGTAGTTACTGTTCCTGACCTTGGTGGTGTGGGACTTGAGGCTCCTGTACCTCTTTCCTGATGGTTGAGGGGTAATAACTGTTCCTGAACCTGGTGGTATGGGACCTGAGGCTCCTGTACCTCCTTCCTGATGGTTGAGGGGTGATAACTGTTCCTGAACCTGGTGGTGTGGGTCCTGAGGCTCCTGTACCTCCTTCCCAATGGTTGAGGGGTGAGAACTGTACCTGAACCTGGTGGTGTGAGTTCTTAGGCTCCTGTACCTTCTTCTTGATGGTCGAAGGGTAGTTACTGTTCCTGACCCTGGTCGTGTGGGACCTGAGGCTCCTGTACCTCCTTCCTGATGGTTGAGGGGTGATAACTGTTCCTGAACCTGGTGGTGTGAGTCCTGAGGCCACTGTACCTCCTTCCTGATGGTTGAGGTGGAATAATTATTCCTGAACCTGGTGGTGTGGGACCTGAGGCTCCTGTACTTCCTTCCTGATGGTTGAGGGGTGATAACTGTTCCTGAACCTGGTGGTGTGGGACCTGAGGCTCCTGTACCTCCTTCCTGATGGATGAGGGGTTGTTACTGTTCCTGACCCTGGTGGTGTGGGACCTGAGGCTCCTGTTCCTCCTTCCTGATGGTTGAGTGGTAGTGACTATTCCTGAACCTGGTGGTGTGTGTCCAGAGGCTCCTGTACCTCCTTCCTGATGGTTGAGGGGTGATAATTGTTCCTGAACCTGGTGGCATGGGACCTGAGGCTCCTGTACCTCCTTCCCAATGGTTGAGGGGTGATAAATGTACCTGAACCTGGTCGTGTGAGTCCTGAGGCTCCTGTACCTCCTTCCTGATGGTCGAAGGGTAGTTACTGTTCCTGACCCTGGTGGTGTGGGTCCTGAGGCTCCTGTACCTCCTTCCTGATGGTTGAGGGTTGATAACTGTTCCTGAACCTGGTGGTGTGGGTCCTGAGGCTCTTGTACCTCCTTCCTGATCGTTGAGGGGTAATAACTGTTCCTGAACCTGGTGGTGTGGAACCTGAGGATCCTGTACTTCCTTCCTGATGGTTGAGGGGTGATAACTGTTCCTGAACCTTTTGGTGTGGGACCTGAGGCTCCTGTACCTCCTTCCTGATGGATGAGGGGTTGTTACTGTTCCTGACCCTGGTGGTGTGGGACCTGAGGCTCCTGTACCTCCTTCCTGATGGTTGAGTGGTAGTGACTATTCCTGAACCTGGTGGTGTGTGTCCAGAGGCTCCTGTACCTCCTTCCTGATGGTTGAGGGGTGATAACTATTCCTGAACCTGGTGGTGTGGGTTCCGAGGCTCCTGTACCTCCTTCCTGATGGTTGAGGGGCGATAACTGTTCCTGAACCTGGTGGTGTGGGTCCTGAGGCTCCTGTACCTCCTTCCTGATGGTTGAGGGGTAATAACTGTTCCTGAACCTGGTGGTGTGGGACCTGAGGATCCTGTACTTCCTTCCTGATGGTTGAGGGGTGATAACTGTTCCTGAACCTGGTGGTGTTGGACCTGAGGTTCCTGTACCTCCTTCCTGATGGTTGAGGGGTGGTCACTGTTCCTGAACCTGGTGGTGTGAGTCCTGAGGCTCCTGTACCTCCTTCCTGATGGTTGAGGGGTAATAACTGTTCCTGAACCTGGTGGTATGGGACCTGAGGCTCCTGTACCTCCTTCCTGATGGTTGAGGGGTGATAAGTGTTCCTGAACCTGGTCGTGTGAGTCCTGAGGCCACTGTACCTCCTTCCTGATGGTTGAGGGGGAATAACTATTCCTGAACCTGGTGGTGTGGGACCTGAGGCTCCTGTACTTCCTTTCTGATGGTTGAGGGGTGATAACTGTTCCTGAACCTGGTGGTGTGTGTCCAGAGGCTCCTGTACCTCCTTCCTGATGGTTGAGGGGTGATAATTGTTCCTGAACCTGGTGGCATGGGACCTGAGGCTCCTGTACCTCCTTCCCAATGGTTGAGGGGTGATAAATGTACCTGAACCTGGTCGTGTGAGTCCTGAGGCTCCTGTACCTCCTTCCTGACGGTCGAAGGGTAGTTACTGTTCCTGACCCTGGTGGTGTGGGACCTGAGGCTCCTGTACCTCTTTCCTGATGGTTGAGGGGTAATAACTGTTCCTGAACCTGGTGGTATGGGACCTGAGGCTCCTTTACCTCCTTCCTGATGGTTGAGGGGTGATAACTGTTCCTGAACCTGGTGGTGTGGGTCCTGAGGCTCCTGTACCTCCTTCCCAATGGTTGAGGGGTGAGAACTGTACCTGAACCTGGTGGTGTGAGTTCTTAGGCTCCTGTACCTTCTTCCTGATGGTCGAAGGGTAGTTACTGTTCCTGACCCTGGTCGTGTGGGACCTGAGGCTCCTGTACCTCCTTCCTGATGGTTGAGGGGTGATAACTGTTCCTGAACCTGGTGGTGTGAGTCCTGAGGCCACTGTACCTCCTTCCTGATGGTTGAGGTGGAATAATTATTCCTGAACCTGGTGGTGTGGGACCTGAGGCTCCTGTACTTCCTTCCTGATGGTTGAGGTGTGATAACTGTTCCTGAACCTGGTGGTGTGGGACCTGAGGCTCCTGTACCTCCTTCCTGATGGATGAGGGGTTGTTACTGTTCCTGACCCTGGTGGTGTGGGACCTGAGGCTCCTGTTCCTCCTTCCTGATGGTTGAGTGGTAGTGACTATTCCTGAACCTGGTGGTGTGTGTCCAGAGGCTCCTGTACCTCCTTCCTGATGGTTGAGGGGTGATAATTGTTCCTGAACCTGGTGGCATGGGACCTGAGGCTCCTGTACCTCCTTCCCAATGGTTGAGGGGTGATAAATGTACCTGAACCTGGTCGTGTGAGTCCTGAGGCTCCTGTACCTCCTTCCTGATGGTCGAAGGGTAGTTACTGTTCCTGACCCTGGTGGTGTGAGTCCTGAGGCTCCTGTACCTCCTTCCTGATGGTTGAGGGTTGATAACTGTTCCTGAACCTGGTGGTGTGGGTCCTGAGGCTCCTGTACCTCCTTCCTGATCGTTGAGGGGTAATAACTGTTCCTGAACCTGGTGGTGTGGAACCTGAGGATCCTGTACTTCCTTCCTGATGGTTGAGGGGTGATAACTGTTCCTGAACCTGGTGGTGTTCGGCCTGAGGTTCCTGTACCTCCTTCCTGATGGTTGAGGGGTGGTCACTGTTCCTGAACCTGGTGGTGTGAGTCCTGAGGCTCCTGTACCTCCTTCCTGATGGTTGAGGGGTAATAACTGTTCCTGAACCTGGTGGTATGGGACCTGAGGCTCCTGTACCTCCTTCCTGATGGTTGAGGGGTGATAACTGTTCCTGAACCTGGTGGTGTGAGTCCTGAGGCCACTGTACCTCCTTCCTGATGGTTGAGGGGGAATAACTATTCCTGAACCTGGTGGTGTGGGACCTGAGGCTCCTGTACTTCCTTCCTGATGGTTGAGGGGTGATAACTGTTCCTGAACCTGGTGGTGTGGGACCTGAGGCTCCTGTACCTCCTTCCTGATGGATGAGGGGTTGTTACTGTTCCTGACCCTGGTGGTGTGGAACCTGAGGCTCCTGTTCCTCCTTCCTGATGGTTGAGTGGTAGTGACTATTCCTGAACCTGGTGGTGTGTGTCCAGAGGCTCCTGTACCTCCTTCCTGATGGTTGAGGGGTGATAATTGTTCCTGAACCTGGTGGTGTGGGTCCTGAAGCTCCTGTACCTCCTTCCTGATGGTTGAGGGGTGATACATGTTCCTGAACCTGGTGGTGTGAGTCCTGAGGCTCCTGTACCTCCTTCCTGATGGTTGAGGGGTAATAACTGTTCCTGAACCTGGTGGTGTGGGACCTGAGGATCCTGTACTTCCTTCCTGATGGTTGAGGGGTGATAACTGTTCCTGAACCTGGTGGTGTTGGACCTGAGGTTCCTGTACCTCCTTCCTGATGGTTGAGGGGTGGTCACTGTTCCTGAACCTGGTGGTGTGAGTCCTGAGGCTCCTGTACCTCCTTCCTGATGGTTGAGGGGTAATAACTGTTCCTGAACCTGGTGGTATGGGACCTGAGGCTCCTGTACCTCCTTCCTGATGGTTGAGGGGTGATAACTGTTCCTGAACCTGGTGGTGTGAGTCCTGAGGCCACTGTACCTCCTTCCTGATGGTTGAGGGGGAATAACTATTCCTGAACCTGGTGGTGTGGGACCTGAGGCTCCTGTACTTCCTTTCTGATGGTTGAGGGGTGATAACTGTTCCTGAACCTGGTGGTGTGTGTCCAGAGGCTCCTGTACCTCCTTCCTGATGGTTGAGGGGTGATAATTGTTCCTGAACCTGGTGGCATGGGACCTGAGGCTCCTGTACCTCCTTCCCAATGGTTGAGGGGTGATAAATGTACCTGAATCTGGTCGTGTGAGTCCTGAGGCTCCTGTACCTCCTTCCTGATGGTCGAAGGGTAGTTACTGTTCCTGACCCTGGTGGTGTGGGACCTGAGGCTCCTGTACCTCTTTCCTGATGGTTGAGGGGTAATAACTGTTCCTGAACCTGGTGGTATGGGACCTGAGGCTCCTTTACCTCCTTCCTGATGGTTGAGGGGTGATAACTGTTCCTGAACCTGGTGGTGTGGGTCCTGAGGCTCCTGTACCTCCTTCCCAATGGTTGAGGGGTGAGAACTGTACCTGAACCTGGTGGTGTGAGTTCTTAGGCTCCTGTACCTTCTTCCTGATGGTCGAAGGGTAGTTACTGTTCCTGACCCTGGTCGTGTGGGACCTGAGGCTCCTGTACCTCCTTCCTGATGGTTGAGGGGTGATAACTGTTCCTGAACCTGGTGGTGTGAGTCCTGAGGCCACTGTACCTCCTTCCTGATGGTTGAGGTGGAATAATTATTCCTGAACCTGGTGGTGTGGGACCTGAGGCTCCTGTACTTCCTTCCTGATGGTTGAGGGGTGATAACTGTTCCTGAACCTGGTGGTGTGGGACCTGAGGCTCCTGTACCTCCTTCCTGATGGATGAGGGGTTGTTACTGTTCCTGACCCTGGTGGTGTGGGACCTGAGGCTCCTGTTCCTCCTTCCTGATGGTTGAGTGGTAGTGACTATTCCTGAACCTGGTGGTGTGTGTCCAGAGGCTCCTGTACCTCCTTCCTGATGGTTGAGGGGTGATAATTGTTCCTGAACCTGGTGGCATGGGACCTGAGGCTCCTGTACCTCCTTCCCAATGGTTGAGGGGTGATAAATGTACCTGAACCTGGTCGTGTGAGTCCTGAGGCTCCTGTACCTCCTTCCTGATGGTCGAAGGGTAGTTACTGTTCCTGACCCTGGTGGTGTGGGTCCTGAGGCTCCTGTACCTCCTTCCTGATGGTTGAGGGTTGATAACTGTTCCTGAACCTGGTGGTGTGGGTCCTGAGGCTCCTGTACCTCCTTCCTGATCGTTGAGGGGTAATAACTGTTCCTGAACCTGGTGGTGTGGAACCTGAGGATCCTGTACTTCCTTCCTGATGGTTGAGGGGTGATAACTGTTCCTGAACCTGGTGGTGTTGGGCCTGAGGTTCCTGTACCTCCTTCCTGATGGTTGAGGGGTGGTCACTGTTCCTGAACCTGGTGGTGTGAGTCCTGAGGCTCCTGTACCTCCTTCCTGATGGTTGAGGGGTAATAACTGTTCCTGAACCTGGTGGTATGGGACCTGAGGCTCCTGTACCTCCCTCCTGATGGTTGAGGGGTGATAACTGTTCCTGAACCTGGTGGTGTGAGTCCTGAGGCCACTGTACCTCCTTCCTGATGGTTGAGGGGGAATAACTATTCCTGAACCTGGTGGTGTGGGACCTGAGGCTCCTGTACTTCCTTCCTGATGGTTGAGGGGTGATAACTGTTCCTGAACCTGGTGGTGTGGGACCTGAGGCTCCTGTACCTCCTTCCTGATGGATGAGGGGTTGTTACTGTTCCTGACCCTGGTGGTGTGGAACCTGAGGCTCCTGTTCCTCCTTCCTGATGGTTGAGTGGTAGTGACTATTCCTGAACCTGGTGGTGTGTGTCCAGAGGCTCCTGTACCTCCTTCCTGATGGTTGAGGGGTGATAATTGTTCCTGAACCTGGTGGTGTGGGTCCTGAAGCTCCTGTACCTCCTTCCTGATGGTTGAGGGGTGATACATGTTCCTGAACCTGGTGGTGTGAGTCCTGAGGCTCCTGTACCTCCTTCCTGATGGTTGAGGGGTAATAACTGTTCCTGAACCTGGTGGTGTGGGACCTGAGGATCCTGTACTTCCTTCCTGATGGTTGAGGGGTGATAACTGTTCTTGAACCTGGTGGTGTTGGACCTGAGGTTCCTGTACCTCCTTCCTGATGGTTGAGGGGTGGTCACTGTTCCTGAACCTGGTGGTGTGAGTCCTGAGGCTCCTGTACCTCCTTCCTGATGGTTGAGGGGTAATAACTGTTCCTGAACCTGGTGGTATGGGACCTGAGGCTCCTGTACCTCCTTCCTGATGGTTGAGGGGTGATAACTGTTCCTGAACCTGGTCGTGTGAGTCCTGAGGCCACTGTACCTCCTTCCTGATGGTTGAGGGGGAATAACTATTCCTGAACCTGGTGGTGTGGGACCTGAGGCTCCTGTACTTCCTTTCTGATGGTTGAGGGGTGATAACTGTTCCTGAACCTGGTGGTGTGTGTCCAGAGGCTCCTGTACCTCCTTCCTGATGGTTGAGGGGTGATAATTGTTCCTGAACCTGGTGGCATGGGACCTGAGGCTCCTGTACCTCCTTCCCAATGGTTGAGGGGTGATAAATGTACCTGAACCTGGTCGTGTGAGTCCTGAGGCTCCTGTACCTCCTTCCTGACGGTCGAAGGGTAGTTACTGTTCCTGACCCTGGTGGTGTGGGACCTGAGGCTCCTGTACCTCTTTCCTGATGGTTGAGGGGTAATAACTGTTCCTGAACCTGGTGGTATGGGACCTGAGGCTCCTGTACCTCCTTCCTGATGGTTGAGGGGTGATAACTGTTCCTGAACCTGGTGGTGTGGGTCCTGAGGCACCTGTACCTCCTTCCCAATGGTTGAGGGGTGAGAACTGTACCTGAACCTGGTGGTGTGAGTTCTTAGGCTCCTGTACCTTCTTCCTGATGGTCGAAGGGTAGTTACTGTTCCTGACCCTGGTCGTGTGGGACCTGAGGCTCCTGTACCTCCTTCCTGATGGTTGAGGGGTGATAACTGTTCCTGAACCTGGTGGTGTGAGTCCTGAGGCCACTGTACCTCCTTCCTGATGGTTGAGGTGGAATAATTATTCCTGAACCTGGTGGTGTGGGACCTGAGGCTCCTGTACTTCCTTCCTGATGGTTGAGGGTGATAACTGTTCCTGAACCTGGTGGTGTGGGACCTGAGGCTCCTGTACCTCCTTCCTGATGGATGAGGGGTTGTTACTGTTCCTGACCCTGGTGGTGTGGGACCTGAGGCTCCTGTTCCTCCTTCCTGATGGTTGAGTGGTAGTGACTATTCCTGAACCTGGTGGTGTGTGTCCAGAGGCTCCTGTACCTCCTTCCTGATGGTTGAGGGGTGATAATTGTTCCTGAACCTGGTGGCATGGGACCTGAGGCTCCTGTACCTCCTTCCTGTTGGTTGAGGGGTAATAACTGTTCCTGAACCTGGTGGTGAGAGTCCAGAGTTTCCTGTACCTCCATCCTGATGGTTGAGGGGTAGTTACTGTTCCTGACGCTGGTAGTGTGGGACCTGTGGCTCCTGTAACCTCCTTCCTTATGGTTGAGGGGTGAGAACTGTTCCTGAACCTGGTGCTGTGGGTCCTGAGGCTCCTGTAGCTCCTTCCCAATGGTTGAGGGGTGATAACTGTTCCTGAACCTGGTGGTGTGGGTCCAGTGGCTCCTGTACATCCTTCCCGATGGTTGAGGTGTAATAACTGTTCCTGAACCTGGTGGTGTGAGTCCTGAGGCTCCTGTACCTCCTTCCTGATGGTTGAGTGGTGATAACTTTTCCTGAACCTGGTGGTGTGGTACCTGAGGCTCCTGTACCTCCTTCCTGATGGTTGAGGGGTGATAAATGTTCCTGAACGTGGTGGTGTGAGTCCTGAGGCTCCTGTACCTCCTTCCTGATGGTTGAGGGGTAATAACTGTTCCTGAACCTGGTGGTGTGAGTCCTGAGGCTCCTGTACCTCCTTCCTGATGGTTGAGGGGGAATAACTATTCCTGAACCTGGTAGTGTGGGACCTGAGTCTCCTGTACCTCCTTCCTGATGGATGAGGGGTTTTTACTGTTCCTGACCCTGGTGGTGTGGGACCTGAGGCTCCTGTTCCTCCTTCCTGATGGTTGAGTGGTAGTGACTATTCCTGAACCTGGTGGTGTGTGTCCAGAGGCTCCTGTACCTCCTTCCTGATGGTTGAGGGGTTTTTACTGTTCCTGACCCTGGTGGTGTGGGACCTGAGGCTCCTGTTCCTCCTTCCTGATGGTTGAGTGGTAGTGACTATTCCTGAACCTGGTGGTGTGTGTCCAGAGGCTCCTGTACCTCCTTCCTGATGGTTGAGGGGTGATAACTGTTCCTGAACCTGGTGGTGTTGGACCTGAGGTTCCTGTACCTCCTTCCTGATGGTTGAGGGGCGATAACTGTTCCTGAACCTGGTGGTGTGAGTCCTGAGGCGCCTGTACCTCCTTCCTGATGGTTGAGGGGTGATAATTATTCCTGAACCTGGTGGTGTGAGTCCTGAGGCTCCTGTAGCTCCGTCCTGATGGTCGAGGGGTAGTTACTGTTCCTGACGCTGGTAGTGTTGGACCTGAGGCTCCGCTACCTCCTTCCTTATGGTTGAGGGGTGATAACTGTTCCTGAACCTGGTGGTGTGAGTCCTGAGGCTCCTGTACCTCCTTCCTGATGGTTGAGGGGTGATAACTGTTCCTGAACCTGGTGGCATGGGACCTGAGGCTCCTGTACCTCCTTCCTGTTGGTTGAGGGGTAGTAACTTTTCCTGAACCTGGTGGTGCAAGTCCTGAGGCTCCTGTACCTCTTTCCTGATGGTTGAGGGGTAGTAACTGTTCCTGAACCTGGTGGTGCGAGTCCTGAGGCTCCTGTACATTCTACCTGATGGTTGAGGGGTAGTAACTATTCCTGAACCTGGTGGTGCGAGTCCTGAGGTCTCCTGTACCTCCTTCCTGATGGTTGAGGGGTGATAACTGTTCCTGAACCTGGTGGTGTGAGTCCTGAGGCTCCTGTACCTCCTTCCTGATGGTTGAGGGGGAATAACTATTCCTGAACCTGATGGTGTGGGACCTGAGGCTCCTGTACTTCCTTCCTGATGGTTGAGGGGTGATAACTGTTCCTGAACCTGGTGGTGTGGGACCTGATGCTCCTGTACCTCCTTCCTGATGGATGAGGTGTTGTTACTGTTCCTGACCCTGGTGGTGTGGGACCTGAGGCTCCTGTACCTCCTTCCTGATGGTTGAGTGGTAGTGACTATTCCTGAACCTGGTGGTGTGTGTGTAGAGGCTCCTGTACCTCCTTCCTGATGGTTGAGGGGTAGTAACTGTTCCTGAACCTGGTGGTGCGAGTCCTGAGGCTCCTGTACCTTCTACCTGATGGTTGAGGGGTAGTAACTATTCCTGAACCTGGTGGTGCGAGTCCTGAGGGCTCCTGTACCTCCTTCCTGATGGTTGAGGGGTGATAACTGTTCATGAACCTGGTGGTGTGAGTCCTGAGGCTCCTGTACCTCCTTCCTGATGGTTGAGGGGTGATAACTGTTCCTGAACCTGTTGGTGCGAGTCCTGAGGCTCCTGTACCTCCTTCCTGATGGTTGAGGGGTGGTAACTGTTCCTGAACCTGGTGGTGTGGGACTTGAGGGTCCTGTACCTCCTTCCTGATGGTTGAGGGGTAGTAACTATTCCTGAACCTGGTGGTGTGAGTCCTGAGGCTCCTGTACCTCCTTCCTGATGGTTGAGGGGTGATAACTGTTCCTGAACCTGGTGGTGTGTGTCCTGAGGCTCCTGTACCTCCTTCCTGATGGTTGAGGGGTAGTAACTATTCCTGAACTTGGTGGTGCGAGTCCTGAGGCTCCTGTACCTCCTTCCTGATGGTTGAGGGGTAGTAACTGTTCCTGAACCAGGTGGTGTGGGACTTGAGGCTCCTGTACCTCCTTCCTGATGGTTGAGGGGTAGTAACTGTTCCTGAACCTGGTGGTGCGAGTCCTGAGGCTCCTGTACCTCTTTCCTGATGGTTGAGGGGTAGTAACTGTTCCTGAACCTGGTGGTGCGAGTCCTGAGGCTCCTGTACCTTCTACCTGATGGTTGAGGGGTAGTAACTATTCCTGAACCTGGTGGTGCGAGTCCTGAGGGCTCCTGTACCTCCTTCCTGATGGTTGAGGGGTGATAACTGTTCCTGAACCTGGTGGTGTGAGTCCTGAGGCTCCTGTACCTCCTTCCTGATGGTTGAGGGGGAATAACTATTCCTGAACCTGATGGTGTGGGACCTGAGGCTCCTGTACTTCCTTCCTGATGGTTGAGGGGTGATAACTGTTCCTGAACCTGGTGGTGTGGGACCTGAGGCTCCTGTACCTCCTTCCTGATGGATGAGGGGTTGTTACTGTTCCTGACCCTGGTGGTGTGGGACCTGAGGCTCCTGTACCTCCTTCCTGATGGTTGAGTGGTAGTGACTATTCCTGAACCTGGTGGTGTGTGTCTAGAGGCTCCTGTACCTCCTTCTGATGGTTGAGGGGTGATAACTATTCCTGAACCTGGTGGTGTGGGTTCTGAGGCTCCTGTACCTCCTTCCTGATGGTTGAGGGGCGATAACTGTTCATGAACCTGGTGGTGTGGGTCCTGAGGCTCCTGTACCTCCTTCCTGATGGTTGAGGGGTAATAACTGTTCCTGAACCTGGTGGTGTGGGACCTGAGGATCCTGTACTTCCTTCCTGATGGTTGAGGGGTGATAACTGTTCCTGAACCTGGTGGTGTTGGACCTGAGGTTCCTGTACCTCCTTCCTGATGGTTGAGGGGTGGTCACTGTTCCTGAACCTGGTGGTGTGAGTCCTGAGGCTCCTGTACCTCCTTCCTGATGATTGAGGTGTAGTAACTATTCCTGAACCTGGTGGTGTGAGTCCTGAGGCTCCTATACCTCCTTCCTGATGGTTGAGGGGTGATAACTGTTCCTGAACCTGGTGGTGTGAGTCCTGAGGCTCCTGTACCTCCTTCCTGATGGTTGAGGGGTGATAACTGTTCCTGAACCTGTTGGTGCGAGTCCTGAGGCTCCTGTACCTCCTTCCTGATGGTTGAGGGGTGGTAACTGTTCCTGAACCTGGTGGTGTGGGACTTGAGGGTCCTGTACCTCCTTCCTGATGGTTGAGGGGTAGTAACTATTCCTGAACCTGGTGGTGTGAGTCCTGAGGCTCCTGTACCTCCTTCCTGATGGTTGAGGGGTAGTAACTAATCCTGAACTTGGTGGTGCGAGTCCTGAGGCTCCTGTACCTCCTTCCTGATGGTTGAGGGGTCGTAACTGTTCCTGAACCTGGTGGTTTGTTACTTGAGGCTCCTGTACCTCCTTCCTGATGGTTGAGGGGTAGTAACTGTTCCTGAACCTGGTGGTGCGAGTCCTGAGGCTCCTGTACCTCCTTCCTGATGGTTGAGGGGTAGTAACTGTTCCTGAACCTGGTGGTGCGAGTCCTGAGGCTCCTGTACCTTCTACCTGTTGGTTGAGGGGTAGTAACTATTCCTGAACCTGGTGGTGCGAGTCCTGAGGGCTCCTGTACCTCCTTCCCGATGGCAGCAGCAAGAAGAGAGCACGGCCTCTTCACTTGTGAGTCTGCTGGAGTCGTCTATTGCACCTGGTGCTCCCAGTGCAGCCTCCTCTACATCGACGAGACCCGACGCAGATTGGCGGACCGCTTCTTCGAACTCCTCCGCTCCGTCCGCCACAACAGACAGGATCTCCCGTTTGCCACCCTCTTCAACTCTCCTTCACATTCCCATTCGGATATGGCCATACACGGTCTCCTCTACTGCCATGATGAGGCGAAACTCAGGTTGGAGGAGCAACACCTCATCTACCGTCTGGGTAGTCTCCAGCCTGTTGGTATGAACATCGAATTCTCCAACTTCTGGTAATTCCCTCCCTCTCCCTTCCCCCATCCCACTTTCACTCTGCCTCCTCTTCTAAGCTGCCTATCACCTCTCTCATGATTCTGCCTTCTTCTGCTACCCATAGTGCTTTCCCCTTAGATTCCTTCTTCACCTCTCCTGCCTATCCCCTTCCTGCTTCCCCTCCGCAACCCCTTGATCTTTCCTCTGATTGTTTTTTCACCCTCCCCCCACCTTCTTTATAGGGCCCCTGCCCTCTCCTTCTTCAGGACTGACGAAGGGTCTCGACCCGAAATGTTGACCGCACGTTTCCACGGTTGCTGCCCAGCCTGCTGGGTTCATCCAGCTTGTTCTACGTGTTGAGAAGAGAGCATGGCCTGGGTGGCGGTTGTCCCTGACGATGGACGCTCCGTGCATATGTGCTCAGTGGTGGGGGGAGGGATTTACCCCATGGTGGACTGGGACGTGTCCACTACACATTGCAGGGTTTCTGTTCAAGAGCACTGGTGTGCCCGCACCAGGCTGAGATGCAGCCAGTCTCCACTACACATCTGTAAGAGGTTGTCAAAGTCCTCAGTCATGCCAAGCCTTCACAAACTTCAAAGGAACTTTCTTCATAACGGCCCTGGCGGGTTGGTCCTTGGACAGCGAGGAGCTTAAAGTTGCTGACCCACTCCACCATCCCTCCTCCTGAGGTCAATATCGCTCCTCGGCCTTGCTGACATTGAGCGAGAGGTCGCCGTGGCACCACTCAGCCCGATTTTCAATCTGCCGCCTGCATGCCAATTCATCACCGCCTTTGACTCAGCCAGGGACAGTGGTGGCGGCAGATGTGCAGTGAAAATGGCGTCGAAGCTGCGCGTAGCATTGCAGTCATAAGCACGAAGTGACTGGAGCGTGAAGCACACGGCCTGCGCTGGCGGAGATCGCGGAGGAGGTGTCGCAGCCAGCCGGAGCTGACTGCGGTCTCCAAGTGAGGAGATCGAGAATCCAACTCCACGGGGAGGTATTGAGAAGGTCCAGAAGCTCATTGGTCGCTTCCGATGGGACGGTAGCGTTAAATGCCGAGCTGCTGTCGATGAAGAGCTTTCTGGCGCTCTCCAGGTCTTGACCGGAGAGCCAATGAGATGGTATCTGCTGTGGACCCATTGTGCCGGTGGGCTGACTGGAACGGATCCAAGTCACCTCTCAGGCAGGAGTTGATATATCTCAACACCAACCTCTCAAAACATTTCATCAGAGTGGATTATAAGTGCTCCCAGACGATAGTCATTGGGGCAGATCACCGCGTTCTTCCGAGGCGCCGGTATAATTGAAGCCTGCCTGAAGCAGGTGGTACCTCACGCTGCCAAAGTGAGAGGCTAAAGATGTCGACGGACAGTCTGGCCAGTTGCTCTCATGCCAGCCCCGGAGGCTGAGGTCACACGGGTCGCTGGGGGGGCTGCTGAAGCTTGCGAAGGCCCCTCCGTGCTTCGATGGTCAAAGCGAGCAGAGAAGGGGTCGAGCCCGCCTGGGAGCCTCGTTGTCACCTCTGTCGCTCGGCTTCACTTCATAAGAGGCAACAGCGTTCAACACCCCCCCCCCCCCCCCAGACTCAAGTTCGGTCCTGAGATGTCACTTTGCATGCCAGGTGGCTTTCTGGAGTCTCTCCCCGAAACTCCTGTACCTTTTTTTGGTCGCCAAGCCTGAATTCCCCTCAGGAGACGGGGGTATCTCGTGGTTCATCCGGGGAAGACTCCGAATGATTTTTTCGCGGGAGCCCGCTCACCCACGACCGTTTGAATAAGGCCCATGACAACGGTGGCGCACTCGCTCAGAAGCACGGCCCAGGAGCGATTGCAGCCACCCCTCCCGCCCCTTTGCTGCCCTTGTCCCCGGAGCCTTGCTCTTTGGCCTCTGCCTGTGCGCGGGCAGAAGGACAGCCGAGGGGTCAAATGTTCCGAAACTCGGCCTCGGGGCCAGAGAATTCTGGGATCCCACCACCCTCTGCGAGAAAAAAAAATTTGCTTTGTGTTTCAGCTTTAAATGTAGTTATATTCTCTCAGTCAGGTCTCTCCCACTAGCGAGTACATCCCGTCCCACCATCCCCCCCCCACCACCCCAGAAAGTTCCCTTGCCATCTCATATGTTGCAGTAAAGTCTACCCTCTCTCTTTTAAGCTCCGTGAAATTAAGGGAAAAACTATGTAGAGTCACGAGTCCAGGTGTGGCCTCGCCCACACCCTGTACGACAACAATAAGCTTCTCTATTTTTAAACTCGGAGCCCTTTGCAGTAAAGCCACCTGGCTTTACTCGCTTGACAACTTGTCGGACCTGCCTGCCGACTCTTTGTGTTCCGGGCGCTGGGGTGGCCAGGTCCTCCAGGACTTCAGCCCAACTTTCTGTTTCTGTTCCCGTTCAGGCAGGAGCTTGGCTTTCGGTTTCCCCGTCCACGGTCCATGACCTCGGGCTCCCGCAAGCCCGGCTCCCTTTGCCCGCTGCCCATCCGCTCGCTGGATCTGGACACTTCAAGAGCGACCTCCCGTCCCACTGAGTGCACGTTCACGGTCTTCGGCCGCTTCAGCTCCTCGACATGTCGTGCGTTCAGAGATGCTCTTCTGCACCACTGTACAGCGCACCAACATGGCTTCCGGCCCACAATGCAATGCCAATCCAAGTAAATTAGTAATCGGCCTACACAATGTCCGTCTCCTTCCATGTTCCTCACATCCATGTGTCCACCTAAATGTCTCTTAAACATCTCTAATGTTTCTGCCTCTACCACCACCACCCCGAGAGGCACATTCCAGACACCCACCAATGCACGGTTATTTCAGTTGCTGTTGCCTTTCTGTCAGCTTGAGCCCGTCTGGCCAATCTCCTCCGACCTCTCTCAACAACAAGGCATCGTCGCCCACAGAACTGCCACTCACCAACTTATTTTTTCACACCGTTCTCTGTAAACTCTAGAGATGGTCGCGCACGAAAATCCCAGCAGTTTCTGAGATACTCGAACCACCCCATCTGGCACCAACGACCATTCCACGGTCAAAGTCACTCAGATCACAGATGTTCAGTCTGAAGAACAACTGAATCTCTCGACCGTGTCGACTCGCTTTGATGCATTGAGTTGCTGCCACGTGATTGGCTGATTAGATATATGCATTAATCAGCAGGTGTACCTAATAAAGTGGCCAATGAGTGCATACACTGCTGCAGAGTCACAGGTATCCTTGCAGTGATTTTCAAGTTCATTGGTAACAGTGGAAACCTTATACAGGGTTCCAGATCATTAAATAATGAATAATCGCAGGAACAGATCCCTTGCACTACGCACTATGCACTACCTCCTCCCAGCCTGAACAGAACCTATTTAGTCTAGCTACACAGGTCGACGAGAAGGTGGAGAAGGCATCTTACTCCTTTGTCTTCTGCAGTCAAAGGCAATGAGTTCAAAGGTCAGAAAGTTATCTTGCAGCTTTATAAAACTCTAGTTCGGCTGCATTAGGGGTATTGCATATGTCACGTCTTGTAACTCCAAAGCATAACACTAATTGAAATAAAAACATGGAGCTGGCAGATAATTTATGTATGTTCATCTTTACTTTAAGCCAGGCGTGCACGGATGATGTGGCGTGATGACGCATGCCATTTACGTACTTTTACATCTAACCCGTAATGAATTATGTAGGCAACAAAGAATGCTTAATCAAAGAATATATTTACAATATTACTCAAATGTTACTGAAATATTAAATACATAACACTCCTCTCTGCTTAGCTATAAACACCAACTCGATATAGAATGCATCTCTGTTTATGTATTTATCGACATACAGCACGGAATATGCCCCTTCGGCCCCTTGAGCTGCAGCGCCCAGCGGTTCCCCAATTTAACCCTATTCTAATCATGGGACAATTTACAACGACCAACTAACCTACCAACTGGTACATCTTTGGACTGTGGGCGGAAACCCACGTGGTCACAGAGAGAATGTACAAACTCCTTACAGACAACGATGGGAATACACACACACACACACACACACACACACACACACACACACACACACACACACACACAGTGACAGGATGGAGATACGTCTCTGCCAAAGGGGCTGTGAGTTGCTCTTTCTCTACGCTGGCCTGCAGGTCACCCTTGGGCAAGGTGTAGCTCCTGCTTAGCCCCCTTGACACGTGGAGCCGGGGGATCTGGTGCAGATCACAAGTCCTGGTTATGTGACCACTGACGCCAGGCTAAACCATCTCTGAAGAGTATTGATAATGGCTGGGGGGGTGGGAAGGGGTTACCTGTCTTGTAAAGACAGTGGAAGGCAATGGAAAACAATTTCTGTAGAAAAATTAGCCAAGAATAATTATAGTCAAAGACCATAAATACCCACATCATATGACACGCCACATGATGGTGATGTTATATATGTGTGTGTATATGTAACGCTTGGGCAATCAGCTTGTGTTTGTCTAGGGGAAAATCTGTCCACCCACCCAAATTGTGTCTCCTGTTTGTGTAGACACTGTGTAAAAACACTGGTACAAACTCGCACATACAATATCAGACAGCACACAATGTACCTTTTACAGATTATAAATCTTACTGGCACTAGGTAATTAATAGTGATACAATATGAAAAGAAAGAAAAGGACGCCAAACTTATCAAAGTTCAATCAGTTCATGCACAACCATTGGAGCTCAATTATCGAAGCCTTCCGTTTCCATTCGATCTTCTCCGACCTCCTCGACCCGCCGCCCGGGACCAACCTCGGTGGACGGCCAGAGCGCATCCAGCACCTCCTTCCTCTCTGGTTCTCCTCCCGAAAACCCCGCACACTCACTCCAGGTTCCCGCAGGTACAGATAGAACAACGTCGCTTCCATCGTTAGTTCCTCCGTTATCAATAATTATCACCCAGACATTTCAACTAAACAGAGCACGACCTCATCAGATACATACAAAGAAGCCATTTCATTATAATTCTATGGAGAAGCCATTTTATTTAGGCAGTTAACAGTTAACATACAGTTAATAATCTGAGAACCCTACATGTATGTATATAGTATACTGTATAATAGATTGGATAGATTTTTGCACAGTAGGGGAATGACGGGTTA
This sequence comes from Hypanus sabinus, assembly GCF_030144855.1. NCBI lineage: Eukaryota > Metazoa > Chordata > Chondrichthyes > Myliobatiformes > Dasyatidae > Hypanus > Hypanus sabinus. The sequence continues at coordinate 78,922 of NW_026781735.1, read as the reverse complement.
TGGGGAAAAGACAGGTAGGTGGAGATGAGTCCATGGCCAGATCAGCCATGATCTTATTGAATGCAGAGCAAACTATTTTTAATAAAACACAAATGGTTGGTTACATCGGAAAGATAGACGAGTTTGATTGCACAAAAGATAACTGGTTACTCTACATAGAGCTAGTTGAACAGTATTTTAAAGCAAATGGTATAACCAATGAGAAACAAGTGCTAGTTTTGCTGAGTGCATTGGATTTAAAGGCATGCATTTTGCTTTGGGTTTAGTGCTGTAGTGAGAGATCGGTTAGTTTGTGGTGAGAAGGGTTTCCGTTTAAGATGGTGTTACCGAAGACATGCGACTGCTTACTGGTAAATCATAAGCCAAGGGAATCGACTAAAAACACCACTTATAACATCTTTCATGAAGCAAATTGTGGGGAAGACTCTGCAGACGGTGAGGTGGCAGGTCTGGGGGGGTGGGTGGGGATGAGCCGTGTTGGGGCGTTGGGTGGCACAACGGGTTTGGACCGCCAGGTGTGCAGATGGAGGTTGTATCAGTACCGGAGACAGAGTGAGCGGTTTGGAGAGGTGTTGGTACAGAACAGTTCCGACGCCTGCCCACCTAACCCGGGTGCGAGGTTGGATCGTTCCAAGCGCCAAGCCGATTTGGTGAGATCGAGGTGAATTCCGGTGCTGGAGTGTGGCGCTACTCGGTGCTCAGACAATTTAACCACTGTCCCAGACAGACCGAGTGTCGGGTACGGAGGTGAGGGTCACGCTGGTTCAGCATGCTCTCCCGTGAGTGTTCGTTCCTTTCTTCATGGTGACAAGATCTGACTGCTGTGCGTTTCTGCCCCGCTGGTGTGAAAACTGGGGACTGAGGCTTGGCTTGGGTGTACTCTGCCAACTCTGGGAGCAGATCTGGAACTCAGCCTGGTTCAAAACGGCTGTCAGCTTGCTTCTACAGTTAGCACGATGTGTTTTCTCTCTTTCTCTGCGTGGTGAATTTCATTCCTTTATGTTTTTTAGTTGATTGGTTTTTAATTTTTTTAAAAATCAAGTTTTTTGAGTTCCTTGCTGTGTGGTTGCCTATTAGTAGACAAATTTCAAGGTTGTATAATTTATATATTGATAATAGATGTACTTTGAATCTTGAATCTTACAAGAAAGCATTCGAAAAAAAATCAGATCCAAACTGAAGCACAATATACATTTAAAAGAGCAGTTGAAATCACTGTTTCAATGGAAACAGCAGTCAGGAAAGCAATTGAGTTGCAGTCAGGAGGGAAAGTGAGCGTGAACAAAATTGCAATGCAACAAATTCCATTACGTCGTGGCAGGGGCTCACATCCACCAGACCAGCCTGCAGCTTTAAAGGCAAAACTTGCGGCAAAGTAGAGCACGTGCAAAGAGCACGTCGGGTGGACAGAAATAAATGGACTGCGCAGGGAAGAGAGGAAGATAGAGTCAAGCTGCAGTTTCAACAACGGCACTAATCTGCATGCCGTTGATGAAAAATCTGGTAACGAGGAATGACACAAGACTGAGTAGCCTGAAGATTTACCGTGTGAAAATTAACAATTGACAAGCAGTATGGCTTTCGCGAGTGGTGAATGGCGAATTAATTAAAATGGAATTGGACACTAGTTAGTCCGCTACAAAAATGAGTTTGAACGGCATTTCGAAGATACTTAACTGAAGCCTGCAGATATCCAGCAAAGAACTTATACTAGGGAAAAGATCATTTCTGTGGGGATGACAGTGAAATACAACAGCCAACAAGCCACATTGAGCTTGTATGTGTTAAATACGGGTGGGCCAGCCTTGTGGGATCATGAGCGGCTGAGACAACTACAACTTGATTGGAGGTCCATCTACCATTTGCATGCCACATCCCCTATAATAAAGTCAATCCCGCCAGCGTGGGATGACAAGTCTGTCGGGACCCTGGGGACTTGTGGAAACTGTGTGGTGGTTTCTTTTGAACTTACAGTCCTTTAACATCTTTGGACTATTTTTAATGTGCCCATAGCCTGTTTTTTTTATCAATTAAGCTATTGTTTTCACTGTTGTAACTATGTGATTTTGTGCAGGTCTTGCAGCTTTAGTTTTTGGTCTTGTTATATCTGGTGGATTTGGAGCTCCTTTCCGGGGTACGCGCTAAGACGGTAGTGCGATATCAATACGCAGCAGCCTCTCCGGACTCTGGATTGGGGATTGCCAAACGTTATGTGGATTTTCTGGTGTAGTCTGTTTTCGTGATATCATTCTGGAGGAACGTTGTCTCATTTTTTAACTGCATTGCATTTGTGGTTTCTAAATGACAATAATGAGAATCTGAATCAGAACTTAAAGCAAAATTTGAAAGGTATCGGGTGATGTCACGGCAGCGTCCAAGGACGGCACTGGAAAACTCAAAACATGTCAAGGGTAAGATAGTGTTAAGTGAAAATGCCACGTCCAGGTTTTGCGAATTAATTAAAATGGAATTGGACACTAGTTAGTCCGCTACAAAAATGAGTTTGAACGGCCTGGAGGATCATCGGGGACACCAGTCACCCCGACCGTAAACTGTTTCAGCTGCTCCCATCTGGCATTAACGCCAGGACCGACAGGCTACGGGACAGCTTCTTTCTACAAGCCATTAGACCCTTAAATTCACACGTCTCTGCATTGCGATGGAGTCATAACACAAAGAATTTTACTCCCTCACATTGTGGAACGGATGTGAGACTTAAATATATTCTAATCCTTTGCCCTAGTGGAGGATTAATGTGGATTTTGCCAGACCAGTCATCGGCACTTCTTGGTAGAAATAGATGCTGTTGTGATGGAAAGGAGACAGATTCTTTGGGTCTCAAAGGCAAGGGCTCTGGACACACAGTTTTAATAATAAGGAATTTATTTACAAGGGTTCTCCCTTGAGCTTGGGAACAACACAAGCGGCTACAATATTCGCACAAACGTGCTTAGAATAGAGGAGCCTGGGAAAAGTCGGGTCAGCCGTTCAATACACGGGAAAACGGTGTGGGGACAGAGTACAGGTACACATACAAGCAAGGGAAAAGTAACTACGATACCCACCGCCCCGACAGGCACGGCTCTCTGCTGCAGGGACTACAATAAATGCCCCCACGACCCTATTCAATGCACGGCTCACCACGTGTCTCCAGCGCTGTTCTGCAGTGTTCAGCCTGGAGTGAGGCAGGGTGGTCCCTCGAGGATGGCAAAAAGAGAGCGAGCCAAGGACTTGTAGCACTCTTTATAGGTCGGGGGGCTGGACGGTCCAGCCCAGGTGATTCACCAGGGGGCCAACGGCTTGGTGCTAGACGGGTTAATCCAATTAAGGTGGCCAATGGTTAAGTGTGCATTGAGTAGTTGGGAGGGGCGAAATGTTGACTGGCAGGTGGTGTGACCTCCGACCAGGTGAGGTCAGTGCTGTCACGTGACTGGCAGGTGGTGTGACCTCCGAGCAGGCGGGGGTGGTGCTGTCACGTGACTGGCAGGTGGTGTGACCTCCGACCAGGTGAGGTCAGTGCTGTCACGTGACTGGCAGGTGGTGTGACCTCCGAGCAGGCGGGGGGTGGTGCTGTCACGTGACAGGCAGGTGGTGTGACCTCCGACCAGGTGAGGGCAGTGCTGAGCCATGACTGGCAGGTGGTGTGACCTCCGACCAGGTGAGGGCAGTGCTGAGCCATGACTGGCAGGTGGTGTGACCTCCGACCAGGCGAGGGCGGTGCTGTCACGTGACAGGCAGGTGGTGTGACCTCCGACCAGGCGAGGGCGGTGCTGTCACGTGACAGGCAGGTGGTGTGACCTCCGAGCAGGCGGGGGCGGTGCTGTCACGTGACAGGCAGGTGGTGTGACCTCCGACCAGGCGAGGGCGGTGCTGTCACGTGACAGGCAGGTGGTGTGACCTCTGAGCAGGTGAGGTCAGTGCTGTCACGTGACAGGCAGGTGGTGTGACCTCCGACCAGGCGAGGGCGGTGCTGTCACGTGACAGGCAGGTGGTGTGACCTTCGACCAGGCGAGGGCGGTGCAGTCACGTGTCAGGCAGGTGGTGTGACCTCCGACCAGGCGAGGGCGGTGCTGTCACGTGACAGGCAGGTGGTGTGACCTCCGACCAGGCGAGGGCGGTGCTGTCACGTGACAGGCAGGTGGTGTGACCTTTGACCAGGTGAGGTCAGTGCTGTCACGTGACAGGCAGGTGGTGTGACCTCCGACCAGGCGAGGGCGGTGCTGTCACGTGACTGGCAGGTGGTGTGACCTCCGAGCAGGTGAGGGCGGTGCTGTCACGTGACTGGCAGGTGGTGTGACCTCCGACCAGGCGAGGGCGGTGCTGTCACGTGACTGGCAGGTGGTGTGACCTCCGAGCAGGTGAGGGCGGTGCTGTCACGTGACAGGCAGGTGGTGTGACCTCCGACCAGGCGAGGGCGGTGCTGTCACGTGACAGGCAGGTGGTGTGACCTCCGAGCAGGTGAGGGCGGTGCTGTCATGTGACAGGCAGGTGGTGTGACCTCCGACCAGGCGAGGGCGGTGCTGTCACGTGACAGGCAGGTGGTGTGACCTCCGACCAGGCGAGGGCGGTGCTGTCACGTGACAGGCAGGTGGTGTGACCTCCGACCAGGTGAGGGCGGTGCTGTCACGTGACTGGCAGGTGGTGTGACCTTTGACCAGGTGAGGTCAGTGCTGTCACATGACTGGCAGGTGGTGTGACCTCCGACCAGGTGAGGGCGGTGCTGTCACGTGATAGGCCACGGTTGTCTGGATACAGGTGTAAATACAAATTGGCCAGAAGTGTTCCGAATAGCCTCCACTACAGTTTCGCTTAAAAGTAAAAACTAAACTAAACATAGGCAACTCGGGCTCTTTCTTTGTTTCAACTGTTTCTTTTACGTTTCGGAGATACAGATCCTAACAGCATACAGTTCTGGTTGTACGTCCTTATCGGAAGGATGACAAGGCTTTGGGAAGGGTTGCCTGGTTTAGAGGCTATGTGCTACAATGAGACAATCTTAGGTTGTTTTATCCGGAATGGCAGAGGCTTGGGGGTGGGGGAGATCTGACCCAAAGTGCATTTATTTATGATTAAAGAATGCATAAGTTATACAACCTCGAGATCCATCTGCTTACATTCAGCAAGCAACGAGAAAGATCCCAATTTAAAAAAAGAACACCCAAAGTGGAGGGAGGGAGAGAGCGGGGGGAGAGAGAGAGTGAGGGAGTGAGGGAGAGAGAGAGGGAGAGAGAGAGGGAGAGTGAGGGAGAGAGAGAGTGAGGGAGAGAGTGAGGGAGAGAGAGAGAGGGAGAGAGAGCGGGGAGAGAGAGAGTGAGGGAGAGGGAGAGAGAGTGAGGGAGAGAGAGAGAGGGAGGGAGAGAGAGAGGGAGAGAGGGAGAGAGAGGGGGGGGAGAGAGGGAGAGAGAGAGGGGGGAGAGAGAGTGAGGGAGAGAGAGTGAGGGAGGGGGGAGAGAGAGAGAGGGAGGGGGGGAGAGAGGGGGGAGGGAGAGAGAGAGTGAGGGAGAGAGCGGGGGAGAGAGGGGGGAGGGAGAGAGAGAGAGTGAGAGGGAGAGAGAGGGGGGAGAGAGGGGGGAGGGAGAGAGAGAGAGAGTGAGAGGGGGGAGAGAGAGGGGGTGTGAGAGAGGGGGGAGAGAGAGTGAGGGAGAGAGAGGGGGAGAGAGGGGGGGAGGGAGAGAGAGAGAGTGAGGGAGAGAGGGGGAGAGGGGGGAGAGAGAGAGTGAGGGAGAGTGAGGGGGGAGAGAGAGGGGGTGTGAGAGGGGGGAGAGAGAGCGAGAGAGGGAGAGAGAGAGAGTGAGAGAGGGGGGAGAGAGAGCGAGAGAAAGAGAGGGAGAGAGAGTGAGGGAGAGAGGGGGGAGAAGGGGGGAGAGAGAGTGAGGGAGAGAGAGGGGGGAGAGAGAGAGGGGGTGTGAGAGAGGGGGGAGAGAGAGCGAGAGAGAGGGAGAGAGAGAGTGAGAGAGGGGGGGAGAGAGCGAGAGAAAGAGAGGGAGAGAGAGTGAGGGAGAGAGAGAGGGGAGAGAGAGAGTGAGGGGGGGGGGAGAGAGAGAGAAAGGGAGAGAGAAACTCAAATGATGAAAACAGTAGAAGCAAACAACAGCAACCAGAACAAAATTTGAGTCGATAGGCACGAGGCCTGGGGCAGCCAGACTAGGCCCACAGCCTCGGCCTCAGTTCATCCCACAGCGGGGCAAATCGCCGCCAAGTTTGCAGACACGGAATCTGGGGCAGTCTCACAGCTTCAGCCCCGCGGAAGAGCAGGCACGATCGGTCCATCCGTCGCCTCCGGTCCCTGCCTTATCGGTCTATCTGGGGCAGCCTTTAAACTGTCCAAACTGTGGGTCGACCCCCCTCCCCCACACCGCAGCGTGGGCCCCACCGCAGCGATACGCTCTGGGCCTGCCTGTACTCAGCCTATAAGATTAAGAGGCACATGATGGAGGTTTGTAAGGCACATAGAGACTATCTTTTCCCCATGGTTGAAATGCTTAATACCAGCGAGCATTCATTTAAGGTGGGGGGGGGGGGTAATTTCAAAGGAGATGGGAGGGGCAAGTTTTTTACACAGAGAGTGGTGGGTGCCTGGGGTGGTGGTAGGGGGAGATACATTAGAGACTTTTAGATAGACAGATGAATGTGAGGAAAATGGACACTGTGTAGGCAGAAGGGATTAATTGGCCATTTGACCACTAACAATCAGTTTAGCACAACATTGTGGGCTATACTGTTCTATGTTCAGTCTGGTTTCTATTAGACTGCCAGACTTACACACTCTTTAAGAAAAAATGAAGTTAAAAGAAAAGGAATTATGGGCCTGTTGGTCTGACTTCTCTGGTTGGGTAGATGTTCCAGCCCATTATCAAGGATGAGGTTTTGGGGAACTTGGGGGCACATGACAAAAAAAGGCTGGGGCCGGTACGGCTTCCTCAAGGGGGAAATCTCACCGGGCCAATCTGTTGGAATTCTTTGAGGAAATGACACATCTGCCACCTCTCTTTGCCAGTTCTCCTAATCTGTCCGAGTCCTGCTGTCCTCGACACTGCCTGGCCCCTCCACCTATCTTTGTATTGTCTGCAAACTTGGCCTCCATAGAATCAGAGAGTTAAACACAAGAGATGCCGTGGTTGCTAGAAATCCAGGGCGACGCACGAAAGATACTGGAGGAACCGGAGCAGGTTTGTACGTATCTGGGGATGTCGCTCACTCACAGGGGTGCAGTGCTAATTTTTTTAGGTGCCGGAGCTGAGAAAATGCTTGCCATTTCCTAAATCCTCTCTCTATATATACGTCACACCCAGTTTGTGTACCTGCTCATTTCATGACCTGGGCAACTTCTTGCCCCATTCGTGTAATGAGCAGGTGCACAAATTGGGTGTGACATATGAACAGGGCTTCTTAGAATGTCAAGCACTAAACCAAGATGAAAGAAATGTATTACATAGATCATAGAATAGTACAGCACATTCCAGGCCATTCGGCCCACAATGTTGTGCTGACCCTCAAACCCTGCCTCCGATATAACCCCACACCTTAAATTCCTCCATATACCTGTCTAGTAGTCTCTTAAATTTCACTGGTGTATCTGCTTCCACCACTGACTCAGGCAGTGCATTCCACGCACCAACCACTCTCTGAGTGAAAAACCTTCCTCTAATATCCCCCTTGAACTTCCCTCCCCTTACCTTAAAGCCATGTCCTCTTGTACTGAGCAGTGGTGCCCTGGGGAAGAGGTGCTGGCTGTCCACTCTGTCTATACCTCTTAATATCTTGTACACCTCTATCGTGTCTCCTCTCATCCTCCTTCTCTCCAAAGAGTAAAGCCCTAGCTCCCTTAATCTCTGATCATAATCCATACTCTCTAAACCAGGCATCATCCTGGTAAATCTCCTCTGTACCCTTTCCAATGCTTCCACATCCTTCCTATAGTGAGGCGACCAGAACTGGACACAGTACTCCAAGTGTGGCCTAACCAGAGTTTTATAGAGCTGCATCATTACCCCGCGACTCTTATCCCTCGACTTATGAAAGCTAACACCCCATAAGCTTTCTTAACTTGAAATATTAATTCCAGAGCTCCACAGAAATATAGTGATAGTTAAGACATTAACAAGTTTATAGCCTATCACTACATTTCAGTGTCTAACTGGTACAATAAAACATATAATACTTAATTTAATAATATGAAAAAGTATTGCACGGTTGCGCTCACTAATTATCATAAAATATAATTATCAAGCAAGTAAAGAAGAAGACGGTAATCATGTATTTTACCAATTTAAAAGTAATTACCTACTAACCAAATGCTACCAATGAGAAGTTTCACAATAATTTCCACAAAGAGTCAGGTGTAATATGTGAAGCAACTGATCAATGGTACCACAGCCATGATGTGACGTACAGCTCAGGATTCCACTGAACTAGAGGAGGTCCATGTAGTTTAACAAACATAGGTGTTGATACACGATTTATGAGAATTCTTGAGCGTGTTGTTGTTATTATCAAGTTCATGTGCCTGAATCCTCTCTCACGCTCGGCAGTCCTCATAGGAATAACTCGTGAACAGCTCAGTAATGGGCGTAAATCTTGGGGGATGCAGCATCCATGATCCTCCACATCATCTCTGAAGGCATTTGTGACAGAGGAAGAAGAAAGCTTAAACCGCTAACAGAGAGATGATATTGCGGCTTCTCCATAATTAGGCGGTATCTCGGCAGGCCAGTTATCTTTATCGAGGACACACCTTTCATTTCGCAGGGATTTATACATACTTTGAGGTTTAGAATTTAGAGAGCCTTTCATGAACTGTGGTGAACTACATATACCTGTCTGGACATGTCCCCCCACCCCTGCTGACTGCTCCCGTGGCTCCTCCCACAGACCCCTGTATAAAGGCGATTGGAGGCACTGCTCCTCCCTCAGTCTCCAGGATGTTGTGTGATGGTCTCTTGCTGCTGACGGTGCTTTTTTCCAGCCAATAAAAGCCTATCTCTCGCCTCACGTCTCCAAGAGTTATTGATGGTGCATCATGAACATAAGGTGCTGCAATTTGTTTTTAAGAGTAGTAAGAAACTGTAGATAATTAACGGAGACAATTTTGTTGTTGCTCGTTAAGGTAATTTCTCCAAACTTCCCCCTTTCAACTGCCGTTTGAGCTTCTAGAGTTTTTGTACCAGGTTGCTCTTTCAGTCCATGCAGTGATTTTATGCTCCGTTGGATCAGCTTGTCCACATAAACAATCGTAGTAGTTTCATTTCTGTAAACACTCTGACAGTGAGACAAGTTCATGCAATGTGTCGTATGTTAGAGATAAGTCCAAAAGAACCTGTTCGGAAGAGAGTCTTCTCAACAGACCTTCATAGGTTTATCTGTCACCCCCAGATCTTGTTTCATCCTCCACTGCTTTTTCAAAATGGAAACTCCGTGCTTCATAATTTTGCCGCACTGCTGAAACTGTTCTAAGCGAGCTCGCTACCCTCCCGGTGCCCAGAACACGGCCTGTTTTGCAAATTTGTTGTTCCAGTTGAGAGGCCCATTCGGACAGTTCCGCTTGATCTAGCGGTGATCTACAACTTGTCCATAAATGATTGAAAATGGTTTATTCCATGAACCCCTCTCACCGAATCGCCTGCGGCGAGTTCTAATCTGTGATTAAGACACAGTGCCAAATTATCGCATCAGGGTAACTAAAGTTCCTCGAGGATTGTAGCAACACCAGATTTGACACCGAGCATTACGCTGGCCCCATCACTAGCAAATGCTACAAGGTTCTATTTCAAGTAAAAGTCATCAAACTCATGGTTATTGAGACAGTTCAATAGACACTTAGCAATAGTTTCAGCTTTCGGATCAGGCAGTTAAATTAAATCTAGAAACATAAAATGGGGATCACCTTCCTTATCACCTTCACATTTCAAATAAACTATTAGGGCGGTCTTAATGCTCAGGCTTGTAGATTCATCAATGAGAACAGAAAATTTGCCATTAATCTGCTTGATCTGCTGGCAAATGTTCTTTTTCATATTAATGGCCGTGTGATTAATTATCTGTGTAGCACCAGTGCAGGAGTGTCAATACAATTCCAGTGTCAATACCATTTCTTTTTGAAGTTCCAATAGGCCAAAGTGATCGGAGTATGGCCAGTCATTCTGAGCTAAATAATACGCAGAATGAAACATTGAACAAGTTGCCTTCAGATGCGAAGCGTTCATGGCGTCACATAATATTCCAAGAGCATCCTCACTGGCTGTTTTCAACACTTCGAGCGGCAGCGTGAGCTTTTGATGGTTCGTGATCGATGTTTTTTTTTTCTGAGAGACTTCAAGCGTGTGCTTCGATCATGGATAACAGAATACTTGGTACATCTGCCTTGCCAATTCTCCCCTGATCTTCAAGTTCTGGAGGCTGTAGCTAGCCAGCCATCCCTCACTAGCCTTAAACTCCTACCTCTCGTCCTCAACCCCCTCACAGTAGCGCTCATAGAGGCTAAGTGCCTTTTCACGCATGATTTTGCCATCGACAGGGATACGCTTCCACGACACTCCAGCCGCACACTTAATGCTTTCTCGGTCTTTGCAAGCACTTTGTCACGAACCAGAGAGGCCATTTTTGCCATTGTAGAGGCAGCACCAACACTTCCACGGATTTCAGTTCCTTTCTCTGCTTTATTGTGCATTAATAATACATCTGGGTAAGAGAAAAGACACTGGGTGGGTCCAGTTCAAACTCCATCTTCAGAAACCAACCTCCATTTTAATTAAACCCAATGACCTGGCCTCCACAGCCATCTGCTGCAATGCATTCCGCATATTTGCCAGCTGAAGAAATTCCTCCTCACCTCCGTTACAAAGAGATAGCCTTCAATCCTGAAGCTGTGATCTCTCGTCCTAGACTTACCCCCCCCCCCACACCACACTACACAAAACCACACCACACATCCTCTCCACGTCCACCCTTTCAAACTCTGAGAGGTTTCAGTGAGATTCCCCCTTCGTTCTTCTAAACTGCAGAGACATCAAATACAGTGCATTAATACCCGTGATTATACCATTAATTCCCATGATTATTCCTGAGAAATTTCTCTGGATCCTTTCCGATTGGGTAACACCCTTGTAGCCCCCAGATACCCAAAGGGACTCAAGATGGCGGTACATTTCCCCCCGCCTCACAGCTCTGGCCAAGGCTCTCTACCCCCTGCTCAGAACCTTGGAGGCTGGCATCCCTGCCCAGTCTCCCGAGTCCTAAAGGTCTGGAGCCTCCCTCCCCAAGCGCCCTCCATCCCAACCCTCCTCTCTTCTGGCAACGGAGTGGGTCTTGGGTTCTGCTTTACAGAGGGCATGGGGACGGGCCGAATGGCCACCTGCTGAGAGGGTAGAAGTCCCGGGGGGTGGGGGGGGGGGGAGAGAAAGAGAGACAACAAGGGGGAGGGGCCGAGATCCTCTGGAGAGGGGAAATGGAGGGGGAGAGGGGCAATAGAGAGGGGAGTGATCCCAGGAAGAACAACAGAGAGAGAGAGAGATAGGGACAATAGAAAGGCGGAGATTCTGGGGGCAGAGAGAGAGGGACAGAGATCCTGGGAAGAGGGGAAACATACAGGGCAATAGTGGGGTAAAGGTCTTATGGAGCAGGGCATTTTCCCCAGGAGGTGGATCACCTGGGGAAAAGGGCAACAGAGATTGGCAGATATCCTGGGAAGTGGGGCAACAGAGGGGCAGAGATCCAGGGTAAATGGGCAATAGAGAGGGGTAGAAATCCTTGAAAGGGAAGCAAACAAGAGGCAACGGAGTGGGCGTAAGTTTTGAGGAGAGATAAACAGAGAGATGTGACAGGTCAAGAAGAGGGGCCGAGATCCGGAGAGATGAGTAAAACAGGAACAGGGATCCTGAGAGCTGGAGCATTAGAGAGAGGGATGGAACTTCTTGGGCGGGGAGCACGTGAGAGGTGGCAGATCTTGCAGAGAAGGTGAGTGGGGTTACTTGTGAGAAACATTGAACCAGTATGGAAGAATTTAAAATTAGCACAATTACTGGGAGCCGGAGAAGTCGCTGTGTGCCGCCACTTTAACCCAGAGCTACCAACCGATCGGGAATAGTGAATAAAGGCTTTTCCCTGTGTTACAGGCCAGGCTCTGTAGGATCGTCCTGTGCAGCCTTGGGGCATCCCGGATGGAGTTCCGCCTCTGGCCGCTAGGGGGCGCTCGTCAGGCCGCCCGCTGGCCCGTTTAAGAGGAGGTTGCGGTGGGGCCCACCGGTCCGGACCCGTCCTGAGACTGACCGGCCGATCGATGGCCGGGCTGAGCCGGAGCTCCCCTGAGCCGGCGGCCTGGGGGCGTTGCTGGAGCTGGGAGCCGGCGGCTCCCGGCGGGAGAGGCCCAGGCTCGGCGGGAGAACGCGGCGGCGGAGGAGGCCGCGGACACGGCGCGTCGGCCCGGGGGGGAGGCATTGCGGCCGCGGGGAGAGGGGCATCAGGGGCAGGGGGTGAGAGCCCAGGGGCTCAGCTGCGGGGGTGTGTGGGGAGAGGGGCAATGTGGTGTCTGGCACTGGGCCGACTCGGGACAGGGCCGGTGGTCAGTCTGAGGACGGGAGCACTGGTCAGTCTCGGGTCAGGAAGGTGGCCGGTGGCCAGTCTCGGGTCAGGGAGGTGGCCGGTGGCCAGTCTCGGGTCAGGGAGGTGGCCGGAGGCCAGTCTCGGGTCAGGGTCAGTGGGTAATCTGGGTTGTTTTGGGACAGGGCCTGGGCCAGTGGTCACTCTTGGTACAGGGCCAATGGGCAGTTGCGGGACGGGGCCAGCGGTCAGTTTCAGGATAGAGACACCGGGGCATCTTGGGGTGGGGCCAGTGCTCTGCCTCAGGACGGGGTCACAGGGATGTGGTGGGGCAGGGTCAGCGGTCAGTGTGTCGGGGAGCCCTATGGTGGGAGGGGGCAGCCTGCCACCCATCACCCTGGGTCCTGGCCGTACTACTGCGGTGAGAGGGTGGCCCCAGTGGGGCGCCTGCAGCTGGCTCCAGGCTCCCGTCGTCAGCCCGGCGAGGAGTTACCACCGCTGGCCAAGTCAGCCGCGGGCTAGGCCGGTGAGCACCGACCTGCCCCGGGACGTTACGCTCTTCCAGAACCACAGGCCCCACTTCTTCCGCCTGCTGGGCCTCTTCTGCGGCGCCCAGGCCCTCTTCTGGGCCTACCTGGCCCACTTTGCCTTCACCTCCCTCAGGGACACGGGCTACGAGGAGACGGTGCTGGTGGGCGACCGGGCAGAGGGGCTGCCGAAGATCGGCGGGATCTCCCTGAACCTGGGCTCGGACAAGTGGAGATACAGCTTCACCGTCTCCTGCCTGACTGTTGGTAAGTCTTGTGCCCCTCTGATCGAACTGGGGTTCCCCGGATTGGAAGGAGTACTCTTGTATGTGAAAAGCTTGTGTGCTGAGCACTGTGGTAGAGCGAGGTAAACTAATTCCAGAGTGTAACACCTATAGAGAAGGTGCAGTGGGGGTAGACAACAAGTTACAAGATTAGGACGATGTAGGAAATGCTGGCGGAACTCAGCGAGTCAGGCAGTCCTGATGAAGGGCCTCCGTTTGAGAGCAGCAACTGTTTATTCCTTTCCATAGATGCTGCCAGTAACTTTTAAACTCCTGGGTGCCTCTATCTCAGAGGACCTGATTGTATAAATACAATCGCGAAGAAAGCACGACAGTGCCTCTTCTTCCTCAGGGGTCTGCAGAGATCCGGCACGTCATCGAAGACCTTGGCAAAACTGCTGTAGATGTGCGGTGGGAAGTGGCTGTGTCATGGCCTGGTACGGGAACACTGATGCCTTTGAGGGGAAAATCCTACAAAAGGGAGTGGATTTGGCCCAGTCCATCACAGGTAAAACCATACCAACCACCAAGCACCTCTACATGAAACGCTGTCGTAGGAAAGCAGCGTCCATCGTCAAAGATCCCCACCACCCAGGCCGTGCTCTCTTCTCACTGCTGCCATCGGGTAGAAGGTACAGGAGCCTCAGGACTCGCACCACCAGGTTCAGGAACAGTTATTACCCCTCAACCATCAGGAAGGAGGTACAGGAGCCTCAGGACCCACACCACCAGGTTCAGGAACAGTTACCACCCCTCAGCCATCAGGTAGAAGGTACAGGAGCCTCAGGACCCACACCACCAGGTTCAGGAACAGTTACCACCCCTCAGCCATCAGGTAGAAGGTACAGGAGCCTCAGGACCCACACCACCAGGTTCAGGAACAGTTACCACCCCTCAACTATTAGGCTCTTGAACGAAAGGGGATAATTTCACTCACTTGCCCATCCATTGAGATGTTCCCACAACCAATGACCTCACTTTAAGGACTCTTTACCTCACGTTCTCGTTATTTATTGCTATTTATTTAGATTTGTATTTGCACAGTTTGTTGTCCATTGATCCTGTTTACAGTTACTATTCTATAGATCTGCTGAGGATGCCCGCAGGGAAATGAATCTCAGGTTTGTACGTGGTGACGTGTCCGTACTCTGATAATAAATTTTACTTTGAAGTTTGAACTTTACTTTGACTTCCTCCAGTATTTTGTATGTGTTTCCTGCGCCTCTCCCAAGTTCAAAGTAGATTTATTATCAAAGCCCGTGTATGTCACCAGGTAAAAGCCATTTCCCTGCGGGCATTCACAGTAGAAACACAATAGAATCAACAAGAAACCACTGAGGAGGTCCGGCAAACGGCCGGTGTGCAAAAGGCAAGCTGTGCAAATACACAAAAAAAACCTTAAAAATCATGTCGGGAGCTGCGGAGTGAGTCCGTCAGCCGTGGAATCAGTTCAGTTTAAAAACGCAAACACGAGGAAATCTGCAGACACTGGAAATTCAAACAACACACACAAAATGCTGGTGGAACACGGCAGGCCAGGCAGCGTCTACAGGGCGAAGCGCTGTCGACGTTTCGGGCCGAGACCCTTCGTCAGGACTAACTGAAAGGAAAGATAGTAAGAGGTTTGAAAGTAGGAGGGGGAGGGGGAAATGATAGGAGAAGACCGGAGGGGGTGGGATGAAGCCAAGAGCTGGAGAGGTGATTGGCGAAAGTGATACCAAGCTGGAGAAGGGAAAGGATCATGGGATGGGAGACCTCGGGAGAAAGAAAGGGGTAGGGGAGCACCAGAGGGAGATGGAGAACAGGCAGAGTGATGGGCAGAGAGAGAGAAAGAAAAGGGAAGGGAAAAAATCTAAATATATCAGGGAAGGGGTAAGAAGGGGAGGAGGGGCATTAACAGAAGTTAGAGAAGTCAATGTTCATGCCATCAGGTTGGAGGCTACCCAGACAGAATATAAGGTGTTGTTCCTCCAACCTGAGTGTGGCTTCATCTTGACAGTAGAGGAGGCCGTGGATAGACATATCGGAATGAGAATGGGACGTGGAATTAAAATGTGGCCACTGGGAGATCACCCCGAAACATCGACAGTGTTTCTCCCTATAGATGCTGCCTGGCCTGCTGTGTTCTGCCAGCGTTTTGTGTGCCTTGCTTGAATTTCCAGCATCTGCCGATTTCCTCGTGTTTGCTGTGGAGTATTGTGCACGGTTGAGGTCGCCGCCACTATAGGAGGGAGATGGAGGGGCTGCAGAAGAGGTTTTACCAGGACACTGCCTGGTTTAGAGGGCCTGTGCTATCACGAGAGGCTGGGCAAACTCGGGTTGTTTTCTCTAGAACCCTCGGCCGAGGGGAGATCAATAGAGGTTTGTAAGATTGTGTGAGAGTGGACAGGGAGTATCTGTTCCCAGGGTTCAAATGTCTAACACCAGAGGGTATGCTTTGAAGGTAAGGTGCGGGGGGTAGGTTCAAAGGGGAATGTGAGGGGTAACCTTTTTTACTCGGGAAGTGGTGGATGCTTGGTATGGAGGTGGAGGCAAATACATTAGAGGCTTTTAAGAGATGTTTGGATAGGCACACGGATGTGAGGAAGATGCAGGGATGTGGACATGGTGTAGAGGAAGGATTAGTGCTTGGGTGTTTGTATACTTTTTTTGCTGGTCCAGCACAACATTGTGGGCTGAATGGCCTGCAAAAACCAGAAAGGGATGTGATATTGAGGCTTCATAAGGCGTTGGTCGGACCACACTTGGGAGTATTGTGAGCAGTTTTGGGCCCCTTATCTCAGAAGGGATGTGCTGGTGTTGGAGAAGGTCCAGAGGGGGTTCGCTAGAATGATCCCAGCAGTGAAAGGGTTAACATGCGAGGAGAGTTCGGTTTCTGTGGGCCCCTACTTGCAGGAATTGAGGAGAATATTGAAAGGCCTCGATTGAGTGGACGTGGAGAGGATGTTTCCTATAGTGGGGGAGTCTAGGACCAGAGGACACAGAGGGAGTGGATGTGGA
The DNA here is from genome assembly GCF_030144855.1 of Hypanus sabinus. Taxonomy (NCBI): domain Eukaryota; kingdom Metazoa; phylum Chordata; class Chondrichthyes; order Myliobatiformes; family Dasyatidae; genus Hypanus; species Hypanus sabinus. The sequence continues at coordinate 62,577 of NW_026781735.1, read as the reverse complement.
GAGGATGTTTCCTATAGTGGGGGAGTCTAGGACCAGAGGACACAAATAGAGTGGATGTGGAGAGGATGTTTCCTATAGTGGGGGAGTCTAGGACCAGAGGACACAGATAGAGTGGATGTGGAGAGGATGTTTCCTATAGTGGGGGAGTCTAGGACCAGAGGACACAGATAGAGTGGATGTGGAGAGGATGTTTCCTATAGTGGAGGAGTCTAGGACCAGAGGACACAGATAGAGTGGATGTGGAGAGGATGTTTCCTATAGTGGGGGAGTCTAGGACCAGAGGACACAGATAGAGTGGATGTGAAGAGGATGTTTCCTATAGTGGGGGAGTCTAGGACCAGAGGACACAGATAGAGTGGATGTGGAGAGGATGTTTCCTATAGTGGGGGAGTCTAGGACCAGAGGACACAGGGAGAGTGGATGTGAAGAGGATGTTTCCTATAGTGGGGGAGTCTAGGACCGGAGGACACAGATAGAGTGGATGTGGAGAGGATGTTTCCTATAGTGGGGGAGTGTAGGACCAGAGGACACAGATAGAGTGGACGTGGAGAGGATGTTTCCTGTAGTGGGGGAGTCTAGGACCAGAGGACACAGAGATAGTGGATGTGAAGAGGGTGTTTCCTATAGTGGGGGAGTCTGGGACCAGAGGACACAGATAGAGTGGATGTGGAGAGGATGTTTCTTATAGTGGGGGAGTCTAGGACCAGAGGACACAGATAGAGTGGATGTGGAGAGGATGTTTCCTATAGTGGGGGAGTCTAGGACCAGAGGGCACAAATAGAGTGGATGTAGAGAGGATGTTTCCTATAGTGGGGGAGTCTAGAACCAGAGGGCACAAATAGAGTGGATGTGGAGAGGGTGTTTCCTATGGTGGGGGAGTCTAGGACCAGAGGAGACAAATAGAGTGGATGTGGAGAGGATGTTTCCTATAGTGGGGGAGTCTAGGACCAGAGGACACAGAGAGAGTGGATGTGAAGAGGGTGTTTCCTAAAGTGGGGGAGTCTGGGACCAGAGGACACAGAGAGAGTGGATGTGGAGAGGATGTTTCCTATAGTGGGGGAGTCTGGGACCAGAGGACACAGAGAGAGTGGATGTGGAGAGGATGTTTCCTATAGTGGGGGAGTCTAGGACCAGAGGACACAGATGGAGTGGATGTGGAGAGGATGTTTCCTATAGTGGGGGAGTTTAGGACCAGAGGACACAGAGAGAGTGGATGTGGAGAGGATGTTTCCTATAGTGGAGGAGTCTAGGACCAGAGGACACAGATAGAGTGGATGTGGAGAGGATGTTTCCTATAGTGGGGGAGTCTGGGATCAGAGGACACAGAGAGAGTGGATGTGGAGAGGATGTTTCCTATAGTGGGGGAGTCTGGGACCAGAGGACACAGAGAGAGTGGATGTGGAGAGGATGTTTCCTATAGTGGGGGAGTCTAGGACCAGAGGACACAAAGTGGATGTGGAGAGGATGTTTCCTATAGTGGGGGAGTTTAGGACCAGAGGACACAGAGAGAGTGGATGTGGAGAGGATGTTTCCTATAGTGAGGGAGTCTAGGACCAGAGGACACAGATAGAGTGGATGTGGAGAGGATGTTTCCTATAGTGGGGGAGTCTGGTACCATAGGACACAGATGGAGTGGATGTGGAGAGGATGTTTCCTATAGTGGGGGAGTCTAGGACCAGAGGACACAGAGAGAGTGGATGTGAAGAGGGTTTTTCCTATAGTGGGGGAGTCTGGGACCAGAGGACACAGATAGAGTGGATGTGGAGAGGATGTTTCCTATAGTGGGGGAGTCTGGGACCAGAGGACACAGAGAGAGTGGATGTGGAGAGGATGTTTCCTATAGTGGGGGAGTCTGGGACCAGAGGACACAGAGAGAGTGGATGTGGAGAGGATGTTTCCTATAGTGGGGGAGTCTAGGACCAGAGGACACAGAGTGGATGTGGAGAGGATGTTTCCTATAGTGGGGGAGTTTAGGACCAGAGGACACAGAGAGAGTGGATGTGGAGAGGATGTTTCCTATAGTGAGGGAGTCTAGGACCAGAGGACACAGAGTGGATGTGGAGAGGATGTTTCCTATAGTGGGGGAGTCTGGTACCATAGGACACAGATGGAGTGGATGTGGAGAGGATGTTTCCTATAGTGGGGGAGTCTAGGACCAGAGGACACAGATAGAGTGGATGTGGAGAGGATGTTTCCTATAGTGGGGGAGTCTAGGACCAGAAGACACAGGTAGAGTGGATGTGGAGAGGATGTTTCCTATAGTGGAGGAGTCTAGGACCAGAGGACACAGATAGAGTGGATGTGGAAAGGATGTTTCCTATAGTGGGGGAGTTTAGGACCAGAGGACACAGAGAGAGTGGATGTGGAGAGGATGTTTCCTATAGTGGGGGAGTCTAGGACCAGAGGACACAGATAGAGTGGATGTGGAGAGGATGTTTCCTATGGCGGGTAAGTCTAGGACCAGAGGACACAGAGAGAGTGGATGTGGAGAGGATGTTTCCTATAGTGGGGGAGTCTAGGACCAGAGGACACAGATAGAGTGGATGTGGAGAGGATCCCAAGACTTTTCTAGGTGTTATCTGGTCGATGTCTGGATCCATGGGGTGGTACGAGGTGAGGGGCTGGATGGTTAACGCCAGTTACTGCAGTTGTAGTGATCACTTTGTCCCGTGGTTCTCTTTCTCCTTTAGGGTGCCTGATCCTCGCGGCAGGCTCCGCGTTCTCCCGTCGTTCCGTCTGCGGCGTCGTGCTCCACCGGGGAGGCCGGGAAGTTACCATCTCCAGCCACCGGCTGCTGGGGGGCAGCCGCTCCTTCCGGGCGCCCCTCCGCGACCTCTCCTGCATGGCGCACCGCAGCCAAGTGGCCTCGGTCATCCCCCTCAAGGTCCGGGGGCACCGCCTGTACTACCTGCTGGACGGGCGCGGGCAGTTCCACAACCCTGGCCTCTTCGACATCACCGTCGGCGCCTACAGGTCGCTCTGAGCCGAGCTCGTCGGTCGCCCGACCAGCGAAACAGCGAGGGACAGCCCCCGTGCCCGAAGGTTCAAAGATTCCATCTCCCCGCTAGTCCGCCATCACGGGGTGGCGTTATACGGGCACTGAAGCCCTCAGGAAGATGCACCGGAGAGAGACATTGATACAAACACAACCGGGGTTGGTTTATTACTATCAAATGAAATCTACAGCACGTTACGGGCCCTTCGGCCCACAATGTTGTACTAGAGAAACTGCACAGCTTGTCATAGATACTCTTCCTGCAGATCGTTACACAGAGCATCGAGGTCGAACAAGGGAAAACGGTAACAGAATGCAGAGTGGTGTGTGATAGCGACCGAGAAAGTCCATTGCGGTTAAGTGATGAGGTGCAAGTTCGTAACGAAGTAGGTCGTGAGGTCAGGAGTCCAACTTACTGTACTGTTTAAAACCCGAACACAGATAGAGTGGATGTGGAGAGACGTTTCCAGCTGGGTAGGATCTGTCTTTGGGCCTGGTGGAACAAGCTTTTTGTATCTTCTGCCCGACGGGAGGGGAGAAGGGAGATTGTCCGGGGTGGGCGGGGGTCTTTGTGCTGGCTGCTTCACTGGGGCAGTGAGAAGTGCAGGTAGAGTCCACGGAGTGGAGGCTGGTCGCCACGATGTGTCCGCGACTCTCTGCGGTCTCTTCAAAGTTCGAAGTAAAAACTCGTTATTGAATTGAATCGGCTTTATTTCTTGCATCGCTCACCTACACAAGGAGGCCAGATCTTCCCGTTGCGTCTCCGTCTGAATGTGCGAATGATAGTAATTTGTAATAAATAGTATGTACATACGTTATCAGAGTCCGTCCATGTCAGCACGTAACGGCCCTGAGATCGTGTTTCCTGCAGGCAGACTGCGCGGAACTGTAGGACAGCGACTGTAAACAGGACCAACAGACAGGATCTTGTGGCCGCAGGCAGAGACGACGACAATGCACCGTATCTCGAGCGAAGCAGCCCCAGTACGTCCACCTTCTCCTTTCGGCCTCATACCCTCGGATCTAAGCAGCGTGTCGGTAACCTCTCTCAGCCTCCTCCACAGTCCCCACGTCCTTCCTGTAACTGGGCAACCGCAACTCCAGTTGCAGTCCGACTGAAGTCTTGTGTATCTCTATCGTTTACCTGCACTGTACTTCCCTGTAATATCTGGAATCCCCTGCCACGGGAAGCAGTTGAGTCCGGTTGATTGGCTGTATTTAAGAGGGAGTTAGATGTGGCCCTTGTGGCTAAAGGGATCAGGGGGTATGGAGAGAAATCAGGTACAGGGTTCTGAGTTGGATGATCAGCCATGATCATACTGAATGGCGGTGCAGGCTCGAAGGGCCGAATGGCCTACTCCTGCACCTATTTTCTATGTTTCTATGTCCCCATTCCCCCCCCCCCCCCCCGTAACACGAGAAGCCTGCAGACGCTGGAAACCCAGAGCAACGCACGCACAAAACGCTGGAGGAACTCTGCAGGCCGGGCAGCGTCTGTGGAGGGGAAGAAACGGTCGACGTTTCGGGCCGAGACCCTTCTGAGAAGGAAGGGGGAAGTTGCCAGAATAAAATGGTGGGAGGGAGGGTGGGAGGGGAAGGAAGCAAGCTGGAAGGTGATAGGTGGAGCCAGGTGGGTGGGAAAGGTCAAGGGCTGGAGAGAAAGGAATCTGATGGGAGAAGGAGGAGGAGGACAGGACCCAGGGTGAAGTGATAGGCACCTGGCTTCACCTATCACCTTCTAGCTAGCCTCCTTTCCCCCTCCCCTCACATTTTACTCCGGCATCTTCCCCCTTCCTTCTCAGTCCTGATGGAAGGCCTCGGCCCGAACTGTCGCCCGTTTATTCATCTCCATAGATGCTGCCCAGCCTGCTGGGTTCCTCTGGCATTTTGTGTGTGCTGGCTTGGATCTCCAGCGCCTGCTAAATCTCTGCGACTCCGTTTTGCAGACCCTCCTCGGGGTTCAATTTTCCGCTTGCGTGGCTGTAACGGGTTACAACGGTGCTTCAGGAATGATCAATCGAACCCGGGTCCTCTGTTGCGAACTGTGCCCCTCTTCGATTCTTTAGTACCCGGAGAACTGTTTTATCATTGCTGACTTACAACGTGAATGTTGTGTGTGCTGCGGGAGCAGTTCTGGCCAAAGGCCTGAAGCCCTACCAGTCAGAAAAATAAATTGATAACATTGAAAAATGTACGAGCTTTCACGTTTCCATGGGACAAAGAAATCTACAGCACATTACAGGCCCTTCGGCCCACAATGTTGTGCTGACCATGTAACCTACTCTAGAATCTGCCTAGCTTTTCCCTACTGCATAGCGTTCTCTTTTTCTAAGGTCCATGTCTCTTAAAAGACCCCATTGTATCCGCTTCCACCATCACCACCGGCAGTGCATTCCACTCAGCCGCCACTCTCTGTGAAAAACTTACCCCTGACATCCCCCCTGTACCCACTTCCAAGCACCTTAAAACTATGCCCCCTCGTGTTAGCCATTTCAGCCCTGGGAAAAAGCCTCTGGCTATCCACATGATCAATGCCTTTCATCATCTTAAACACCTCTATCAGGTCACCTCTCATCCTCTGTTGCTCCAAGGAGAAAAGGCCGAGTTCACTCAATCTATTCTCACAAGGTGTGTTCCCCAATCCAGGCAACATCCTTGTAAATCTCCTCTGCACTCTCTGTATTGCATCCACTGGGTTCATGGACCGCTCAGAAATCCAACTGGAGACTGGAAGAAGCTCTAAAACGTTGAGTGTGTGTCTTTTCCCTCTGTACCTCCTCCTGGAAGGCAGCATTGAGCAGCGATCACGTCCTGGATGGTGAGGGCCCTTAGTGATGGCTGCTGCCTTCTGAAGGTGGGGAGGGTTGTGCCAGAGATGGAATCGGCTGAGTCTGCAGCCCCCCCTGCGGAGCCTCCAGACCAGACGGTGATGCACCCAGTCAGACAAGCTCAATGGTACGTCTGTACAAACTTAAAAGAGTCTTTGGTGACGTGTCTGGCCGCTGGCGTGCCTTCCTCGCTAATCAGTGTGTTGGGCAGATCTTCTGACATGTTAACGCCCAGGAACTCGAAACGGCTGTCCCCGTCCACCGCTGACCCCTCGACGAGGACTGTTGTGTGTCCTTCATGAAGTCCACGGTCAAATCTCTGGTCTTGCCGACGTTGAGTGCAAGGTGTGGCCGCCACTCCACTCAGCCAGCTGATCAAGCTCACTCCTGTACGCCTCCTTGTCGCTATCTGAGATTCTGCCGACGACTGTTACCCTTCTTGCCCCCCTCCCCACCGTAGCATGGTCCTCCCTCAGCTGCCCAGTGTCCTCAGCCTTCCCTCCACCCCTCTCTCCCTGAGCCTCTCCGATCCTGGGTACCCCCCTCCCGAAGCCGGGTATGTTTGCTCCTCGTCTGCCCGCCCCTCTACCTCCGGAGTCTGGGTGTCTCTGAGACGGCTAGGAGATCACCTGGAACTCCCCTACTACGCCGCAGGCGATTGGTCAATTGGAGGGGGCACCTCCACCAATGAGCGCTCGGAACCTGGAACCACATGGTCACGTGACAGGTACATAGAGCAGGGGTGGAGGCCCACGGACCCCTCGGTTAATGGTTGGGCTCCGTGGCCTCTGAAAGGTTGGGTATCCCTGATCTAGAATATTTGGAACTTGGAACGTACAAGACTACAGGACCTTCACCCCACAAGGGTGTGCTGAACTTTTAATTTAACCATTTCTCCTACGTAGCCCTCCACGTTACTGTCACCCATGTGCCTGCCTAAGAGTCTCTTAAATGTTTCTGCGTTCACCACTCTCTGTAAAATCTCTGACCTTCCCCCCCACCCCATACTTTAATCACTTTAAAATTATGCCCCCTCGTCAGACATCCCACCTCTCCCGGAAGTTCCGGGAGATTCCTGCAAATTGATGGTGCTACCTCCCTGAAATGAGTTTTCGCAGGGTGGGATGTCTGCCTGGTATTTGCCATTTCTGCCCGGGGGTGGGGGGGGGGATCCTCTTGACTGTCCACTCAAACTGTGCCTTGATCAAATTGCCTCTCATCCTCCCTCACTGCAAAGAGAGAAGCCCTCGCCCGCTCACTCTATCCTCATAGGAAGTGCTCTCTAATCCGGGCAGCATCCTGGTCAATCTCCCCTGCAGCATCCTGGTCAATCTCCCCTGCACCCTCTCTAATCCAGGCAGCATCCTGGTGAATCTCCTCTGCACCCTCTCTAATCCAGGCAGCGTCCTGGTGAATCTCCTCTGTGCCCTCTCTAATCCAGGCAGCGTCCCGGTGAATCTCCTCTGCACCCTCTCTAATCCAGGCAGCGTGCTGGTGAATCTCCTCTGCACCCTCTCTAATCCAGGCAGCGTCCTGGTGAATCTCCTCTGTGCCCTCTCTAATCCAGGCAGCGTCCCGGTGAATCTCCTCTGCACCCTCTCTAATCCAGGCAGCGTGCTGGTGAATCTCCTCTGCACCCTCTCTAATCCAGGCAGCGTCCTGGTGAATCTCCTCTGTGCCCTCTCTAATCCAGGCAGTGTCCCGGTGAATCTCCTCTGCACCCTCTCTAATCCAGGCAGCATCCTGGTCAATCTCCTCTGCACCCTCTCTAATCCAGGCAGCATCCCGGTGAATCAGCTCTGCACGCTCTCTAATCCAGGCAGCGTCCTGGTGAATCTCCTCTGCACCCTCTCTAATCCAGGCAGCATCCTGGTGAATCTCCCCTGCACCCTCTCTAATCCAGGCAGCATCCTGGTGAATCTCCTCTGCACCCTCTCTAATCCAGGCAGCATCCTGGTGAATCTCCCCTGCACCCTCTCTAATCCAGACAGCGTCCTGGTGAATCTCCTCTGCACCCTCTCTAATCCAGGCAGCGTCCTGGTGAATCTCCTCTGCACCCTCTCTAATCCAGGCAGAATCCTGGTGAATCTCCTCTGCACCCTCTCTAATCCAGGCAGCGTCCTGGTGAATCTCCTCTGCCTTCTCTATAATCCAGGCAGCGTCCTGGTGAATCTCCTCTGCACCCTCTCTAATCCAGGCAGCGTCCTGGTGAATCTCCCTCTGCACCCTCTCTAATCCAGGCAGCGTCCTGGTGAATCTCCTCTGCACCCTCTATAATCCAGGCAGCGCCCTGGTGAATCTCCTCTGCACCCTCTCTAATCCAGGCAGCGTCCTGGTGAATCTCCCTCTGCACCCTCTCTAATCCAGGCAGCATCCTGGTGAATCTCCTCTGCACCCTCTCTAACCCAGGCAGCGTCCTGGTGAATCTCCCTCTGCACCCTCTCTAATCCAGGCAGCATCCTGGTGAATCTCCTCTGCACCCTCTCTGATCCAGGCAGCATCCCGGTGAATCTCCTCTGCACCCTCTCTAATCCAGGCAGCGTCCTGGTGAATCTCCCTCTGCACCCTCTCTAAAGCCTCCACATCCTTCCTGTAGTGAGGTGACCAGAACTGAACACGATACTCCACAAGGGTGGTCTGACCAAGGTTTTATAGAGCTGCAACGTTACCTTGTGGCTCCTAAACTCAGTCCCCTGGCTAACGACAGTTAATGCACCACATGCCTTCTTAACTACCCTATCATCCTGTGCAGCAATGCCAGACTACACTGGTACTCCCATTAGATTTGTTAAAGATGGATTTTCAGGCACAGGTGGAATTGAGGGGATTTCACTTGCATCCTCAAACACACCAGGGCAGAAAGGTACATTTGAAAAGCCAGTAGTTAATCAGGGATAGCCCTATGTAGGTGAGGAGGCAGTGGGGCAGTCCTGTCTCACTGATCACAACATAGAACCTGACAGCACAGTGCAGGGCCTTTGGCCTACATTTAACCCCATCACCCCTCCTGGGGCAGAGGCCACTCGCCACACTCCTCTGGCCCGGGCCGGTCTCTCAAGTTGCCCCCAGGGGTGAGGTTGGCGTTTTCACAGCTCCAGGCTGGGGTCGCTGGCCCCCATCCCCAACCCTCCTCTTTTTCTTTTCGTGGCCGGGCTTGGGGCTATTAGTGGCAGCAGTCCGCGGTGTTCGGCCAACCTTTTAACCTGCTCGAAGATCAATCTGGCCCTTCCCGTTCACGGAGCCTCCATTTTTCTATCATGCATGTTCCTCTCGAAGAGTCTCTTAAATCTCCCTAATGTATTAATTAATTAATTAATTCCTGGGCTGTCCGGACTGTCTTACGCAGAGAGGTTAGAGAGACTGGGCTTGTACACGCTGGAATTAAGGAGATTGAGAGGGGATCTGATTGAAACATATAAGATTATTAAGGGATTGGACAAGATAGAGGCAGGAAATATGTTCCGGATGCTGGGAGAGTCCAGTACCAGAGGGCATGGTTTGAGAATAAGGGGTAGGTCATTTAGGACAGAGTTAAGGAAAAACTTCTTCTCCCAGAGAGTTGTGGGGGTCTGGAATGCACAGCCTCGGAAGGCAGTGGAGGCCAATTCTCTGGATGCTTTCAAGAAGGAGCTAGATAGGTATCTTATGGATAGGGGAATCAAGGGATATGGGGACAAGGCAGGAAACGGGTATTGATAGTAGATGATCAGCCATGATCTCAGAATGGCGGTGCAGGCTCAAAGGGCCGAATGGTCTACTTCTGCACCTATTGTCTATTGTATCTCCCTCAATCATTAATCAGGGATAGTCTTATGTAGATGGGGAGGTGGTGGGGAGTCCTGTCTCACTGATTACAGCAGAGTGCAGGCCCTTTACCCTACCATGTTGTGCTTAACACCATATTACATTCTGGGCACCTATCAAACTTAAAGGGCAAAAGTTTAGGGGTAACACAAGGGGGAACTTCTTTACTCAGAGAGTGGTAGCTGTGTGGAACGAGCTTCCAGTTGAAGTGGTAGAAGCAGGTTCGATTTTGTCATTTAAAGTAAAATTGGATAGGTATATGGACAGGAACGGAATGGAGGGTTATGGGCTGAGTGCAGGTCGGTGGGACTAGGTGAGAGTAAGCGTACGGCAAGGACTAGAAGGGCTGAGATGGCCTATTCCTGTGCTGTAATTGTTATATGGTTATTTTTTATTTAAAAAAAATTGTTGTTATAAAAACTTTAAAACTATAAAAACTATAAAAAAAGATTTTTAAAAACTTACCTCTGATATTCCCCCCCCCCCCAAATGTTCCTCCACTCACCTTAAATAGAAGTCCTCTGGTACTGGCTGTCCTCCTCTGGGGGATAAAGTCTCTGTCTGCTCCCTCGATCTGTGCCTCTTGTACACCTCTGTCAAGTCACCCATTGCCCGCCGTTGCCCCAGAGAGAAAAGGCCCAGCTCGCTCGGCCTTCCCTGGTATTGACTAAGCTTTTTGTTTTTGAGCCGGTAACCACCAGGAAGGCTGAAGAGGGCAGGGTGGTAGATGTCATTTTTATATATAGGGACTTCAGTACGGCATTTGTCAAAGTTCAGATCAGATCCAGATTCTTTTCCTTATTGCTTACACGGCAAAATGTAGGGTGCAGTGCAGAGTTCCGGCAACCAACACGGCCCAAGGATATGCTGGGGGCAGCCTGCAAGTATCGCCACCCGTTCCAGCGCTAATGTAGCAATCCCACAATGCTTTACAGAGCAACAACAAAAAAACAAGCCCCTTCCCCTTCCTCCCCCACCCCTCACATATACCCCCCCCCAACCCCAGGGCAGATTCCTCCGGGCCTCCGTCAGCTTACAGACTCGTAGACGTCAGGCCTCGCCGAACCGGGATCTTTGACTTTCGGCCAAGTTTCGCTCTTCGACCTTTCAGGGCGTCAACCCCCACCCCCCCCCCCCCCAGTAGTCGCCAATTGTGGGACTTTGAACTCCGGGCCACGAACTCTGGATTCGCGCAGACCCCCGACCTCACAGATCTGGGCGTGTTCACCAACCTGGGAGGGGGGGGCATCATCAGCCCCTGCCCCAGGGACCGCTGACCTCGTTGACCTTGGAGATTGTTGGTCTACCCACAGGTGAGCACTCCAACCCCATGAGCTCTGACTGCCTGTCATCTGTCTCAAAACAGCAAGCGAGGCGAGGGCCAGGGCCCCAACAGAAATATGTAAGTTGTCCATCCTTAGCAACAAGAGAGGTGCCAGAGGATTGGAGGATAGGTAATGGAGTATTCCGGAAAATTATAGGCTGATGAGCCTGACACCGGTAGTGGGAAAGTTATCGGAAGGGATTGTAAGGAACCAGATGTACGATTATTTGGATAGACAGGGACCGATTAGGGATAGTTAACATGGCTTTATGCGTGCTGGGTCTTGTCTGACCAATCTTATAGAGCGTTTTGAGGAAGTTACCAGGAAACCAGGCAAGGCAGTGGATGTCTACATGGACTTCAGCAGGGCATTTGACAAGGTCCCACGTGGGAGGTAGGTCAAGAAGGTTCAGACACTTGGCATTCAGGATGAGCGAGTAAATTGGTTTAGATATTGGCTTTGTGGGAGGGGCCAGAGAGTGGCAGTAGAGGGAGGCCTGTGACTAGTGATTGAGGCTGGGTCCTCCATTGTTTGTCATCTGTACATCAATGATCTGGACGATAATGTGGTTCACTGGGTCAGCAAGTTTGCGGGTGACACCGAGATTGGGGGGTATTGTGAACAGCGCCGAAAGACGGGATGCACGTGCTTGCAACGGGATCTCGACCCGCTGGAAAAATAGCAGGTGGAGCCATGCAGAGAATTGTGAGGTGTTGTACTTTGGTCAGACCAGCCAGGGCAGGACTTACACAGGGCACTGAGGATTGCGGTAGGACAGAGGGATCTGGGAATCCAGGTCCATAATTCATTAAAAGTGGTGCCACAGATAGCTGGAGTCACCTTTGGAACATTGGCCATTGTAGATGAAAGTATTGAGATGGGATGTGACGTTGAAGTTGTATAAGACGATGGTGAGGCCTAATTTGGAGTATCGTGTGCAGGTTTGGTCACCGACCCACAGAAAAGATGTAAACAAAGTTGAAAGAGTACAGAGAAAATTTACAAGGATGTGGCCAGGACTCGAGGACCCGAGTTAGAGGGAAAGATTGAATAGATTAGGACTTTATTCCCAGGAATGTAGGAGATTGACTGGAGATTTGATGGAGGTGTGCAAAATTATGAGGGATATAGACAGGGTAAGTTTTTTTAAGGTATAGATAGGGCAGGCTTTTTCCATTGAGGTTGGGTCATGGGTTAAGGGTGAAAGGGGAAATGTTTAAGGGGAACATTAGGGGAATCTTCTTCGCTCAGAGGGCCGTGAAGGAGCTGCCAGCGGAAGTGGTAAATGGTGGTTTGATTTGAACACTTGATGAACTTGGGATAAGAACATGGATGGGAGGGGTATGGCGGGCTACGGCCCAGGTGGATGTGATGAGGCAGATTATCGGTTCAGCACAGACGAGGTGGGCTGAAGGGCCGGTTTCTGTGCTGGAGTGTGCTGTGACTATTCAGGGCGCTCATGGGAAAACAATGACAATGCGGAATAGTGTTACAGTTACAGAGAGAGTGCAGTTCAGGTAGACAATGAGGTCAGATGGGGGCAAGAGCCCACCTCATCGTATTTGGGGACTGTTCAAGAGTCTGATAATAGGAGGAGGGATGTGCTTTCGAGTTTTCGTGTCTTCCACCCGATGGGAGGGGAGCAGGAGAGAATGTCCGGGGTAGGGGCGGGGGTCTTTGATGGTCCTGGCTGCTTTGCCGAGGCAGTGAGGAGTGTAGACAGCGTCCGCGGAGGGGAGGCTAGTTTCCGTGATGAGCTGAGCTGTGCCCGCGACACCCCCAGGGTTTCTCGCGGTCGCGGGCAGAGCAGCTGGGGGTGAAGGTGTGAGCTCCTGCGGCCTCGTCTCTAAACCTGAACTCTCGGTTGCTTTCCTCGAGGGGCACCCCAGTGAGGGCGCGATCAGAGAACGAGCGGAGGGGCGGAGGTGGGAGTTCAACCCCAGCTGCCCGAGGCAAGACGTCAGAATGTGAGAAGGTGACCGATGAGACCAGGTGAGGTATGAACCATGTGTTGTAAGGAGCCGGAGGGGGTAAAGGACTGGAGAACAAAAGACGGCGGTGGTGTGGGGAGTGGGGGACGGCTGGCCAAGACGACATCCGTAGGTTGGTCAGGTGGAGTATTGGGTAGAGGGTTGGCAGATGGGGGTCTTCAATTTTGTGAGATCACCTGGCTGAGGCCCAGACAGTGGGGGTCCCTGACGAAGGATGTCGGCTTACTGACATGTCGCCCCTTGCAGGTCCCCCTCGACGGCGGGGAGAGCTGTACCCGCGACGGACTGCTCCGTGCGTGCTGTCCCCACAACCCGGTGAAGGGTCTCGGCCCGGAAACTGCTCGGCTGCTGATTCCCCTCCGTGGACGCTGCCCGTGCCTCTGAGTTCCTGCAGCGTTTTGTGAGTGTAACTCCGTATTTCCGCCGCGTCCAGCGTCTCCCGTGTTTATCTGTGGACGTCCGAAGTTGGTCGTAGATTTAGAACGGTACAGCGCAGGCCATTCAGTCCACAGTGTTGTGCTGTGCCAGCTGTAAAGCAAATCACAAACACCGAAGCACTAATCGCCCCTACTCACACCATATCCACATGCTTCCATCCATATGCCTGTCCAAACATCTCTTAAAAGCCTCTAATGTATTTACCTCCACCTCCACACCAGGCATCCTCCACTCTCGGAGTAAAAAACTTACCCCTCACATCCCCCTTGAACCTGCCCCCTGTCACCTGCAATGCATCCCTCTGCTGTTGGACATTTCAACCCTGGGAAACCGATACTCTCTCTCCACTCTATCTACGTCTCTCATAAACCTCGATCAGATTCCCCCTTCGATGCTCCAGAGGAAACAACCCGAGTTCATCCAGCCTCTATTGATAGTCCGTGCCCTCTAAACCAGGCAGCATCCCAGTGAGCCTCTTCTGCACCCTCACCGAAGCCCCAATGTCCTTCGTGTAGCGGGGGGAGCAGAGCGGTAGACGACACTCCAGATGCCCTGACGTCTGACATCGTTGGAATCGCGGTGTTTCAGGGACCCCAGTTCCGCTCCTCACCTGCCCACCACCGGTTAGCCCGCCAGTGCCGCTGGTCTTTGGGACGATGCGGCGGGGGGGGGGGGGGGGTGGACCGGAGGCAACCCAGTTCCCCAGCGTTGCAAGAGGGCAGTCTAGAGTCAGGCACCGGGGCAGTGGTGGGTTGTCCCGAGCAGTCCTTCGACCACCGGCCCTTCCCTCATTGGCCGCTGGTTCCACCGACCCCTCCCTCTGCCCAAATTAGACCGGGGCCCACCCATTCTGCCTGATACTTAATAAGCAGAGACGAGGGGCATTGGGTTGGTGCAGGGAAGCAGCCGTGGAGGCAGCGGTGGAGAGAAGTCCAGACCGACAGTGCGACAAAGGAGGTGCATGCTAACTGCCCAGCCCTGAGGAGAGAGAGAGAGAAAGAGAGAGAAAAGGCAGAACTATTTCTGAAAAATACCCAGTGTGTGTGTGAGAGAGAGAGAGAGAGATCTATTCATTGTACAGAGGGAAGAAGAAGACAGGACAATGACCCAAATTGAAACACATGTAACGTACAACCACAGCACGTATGTGGTGGAAGATTACATGCAACAGGAAGAAGACTGGGACAGGGATCTGCTGCTGGACCCCGCTTGGGAAAAACAGCAAAGAAAGGTCAGTGAGGGGGGAGGTAGGAAAGCCCCTCCAAACTTTTTTCAGAGGTTCTAAAAAAGTGTTGCGTAACTTTTTAAAAGTTGTGTGTAAACTTCTCCAGAGCTTTTCTTTGAAACAGTAGTTTTTCCTTCATGCTTTTGGGGGGGAAATTAAATAGCTGAATTTAAAAAAAAAAGTTCCCTTATTAGCTGTGTTTGGAACTGCCATGGTATTTGATTTGTGGCGGACAGTTTGATGAAATAGTTTATGCCTATTTCAAGATGCCTGGGTTTTTTTTATTGGGCTGCGGTTAGAATTATTGACGGTAGACTTGCTGGATGGGGCAAGTGTTAGCTGATACCCGGTGGCGATTTTTAAAAAATATGTGGGCTCCCAAAATTGGGAGGTTGACGTTCGTCGGAGGGACTGCGTGAGAGTGAAGTGTTGGATTTCTCCGGGCTCAGAACTCGTCTTAAATATCACTGGGCTATCTTTAAATCCGGTACTCATCCTCCCTTTTCGGCCTCTGAGAAACTGCTGTGGAAGGGGAGGGGAGGTTGGGGAGGGGTGGGGGGGGTGGAGAGAGAGAGTGCACAGATCTAGAGCGAGCGTAGTGCCCCGTGTACTGTAGTGAAGATAGAGCAGAGTCCTTGGGTCGGACAGACAGAGGGCGACGTTCCAAGCTCGGGGAGGCTCTGACACTCTGACCCGTTGGCCTGAGAGGTCAAAGATCGAGATGCGTAGGGGGCGGACAGGAGTCGGAGTGCAAGTCCTGGTGTGAGGCTCCGAAAGTTCAAAGCAAATTTATTTTCAAAATACCTTTACGTCACCACGTACCACCCTCCGATTAATTTTCTCGTGAGCATTTACAGTAGCTACAAAGAAACACGATAGAATTATCGACAAAACACGCACAAAAATATGGACAAACAGCCAAGCAGCAAAAGGCAGGAGCTTGTGTAAATAATATTAATAATTAATAAAAAATAAGAAATAAATATTGAGAATATAGACCATTGTTGTGGGAACAGTTCAGGGTTGGGGTGAGTGAAGTTGACTGGGGTCAAGGTGCAATCTCCTACGCCAAGCTGGGGGGGATCAAAATGCAGCCCCCCCTCCCCACCGTCCCCTGTTAACCAGGACAGGCAGTCCCCTCGTGCAAGAGTAGTGAAGTGGTTTACCAGGGGCTGAGCAAGTGCGGAATTTCGGGAATGCCAAGGGAGCAGATGCTCGGGAGAGTGGATGACGTCCGGTGACCAGAATAGGTCCGGCAGTGAGAGCCTAATTATAAACCGGCTGGAGACGTGGGGGTGTAGGTGATGGGGTTGGCTGTCCCTCCGGGGTAGAAGGGAAGGGGTTTACCCTGTCGGGTGGTTCTTCCCGCTCGTGTTGACTCGTTGCTGCCAGTGTTACAATAGACCCCCCAGGGTGACTCGGATATCCCCTGTGGGAGAGTGGGGTGTGATTATATTGCACAATGCCTGTGACTCTGGGTACATAAACAGCATCTCTCTATCTATCTCCCTCTCCCTTCCATCACTCCCTCCATCTTTCTCTCCCTCCCTCTCTCCTTCAACTCCCCCTCCATCCCTCCTTCCCTCCCTCTCCTTCCTTCTCCCTCCCTCTCTCCCTCTCCCCCTCCCTCCCCCTCCCTCCCCCTCCCTCCCCCTCCCTCCCCCTCCCTCCCCCTCCCTCCCCCTCCCTCCCCCTCCCTCCCCCTCCCTCTCCCTCCCTCTCCCTCCCTCTCCCTCCCTCTCCCTCCCTCTCCCTCCCTCTCCCTCCCTCTCCCTCCCTCTCCCTCCCTCTCCCTCCCTCTCCCTCTCCCTCCCTCTCCCTCCCTCTCCCTCCCTCTCCCTCCCCCTCCCTCTCCCTCCCTCTCCCTCCCTCTCCCTCCCTCTCTCCCTCC
Source organism: Hypanus sabinus (assembly GCF_030144855.1). Classification (NCBI taxonomy): domain Eukaryota; kingdom Metazoa; phylum Chordata; class Chondrichthyes; order Myliobatiformes; family Dasyatidae; genus Hypanus; species Hypanus sabinus. Next base: position 46,080 of record NW_026781735.1, on the reverse strand, counting down.
CTCTCTCCCTCCCTCTCTCCCTCCCTCTCTCCCTCCCTCTCTCCCTCCCTCTCTCCCTCCCTCTCTCCCTCCCTCTCTCCCTCCCTCTCTCCCTCCCTCTCTCCCTCCCTCTCTCCCTCCCTCTCTCCCTCCCCCTCTCCCTCCCCCTCTCCCCCTCCCTCTCCCCCTCCCTCTCTCCCTCCCTCTCTCCCTCCCTCTCTCCCTCCCTCTCTCCCTCCCTCTCTCCCTCCCTCTCTCCCTCCCTCTCTCCCTCTCCCCCTCCCTCTCTCCCTCCCTCTCTCCCTCCCTCCCCCTCTCCCTCATCCCCTCTCCCTCCCCCTCTCCCCCTCCATCCCTCTCCCCCGCTCCCTCTCCCCTTCCCTCCATCTCCCTCGCTCTGTCCCTCTGCCCCCTCCCTCAGTCTGCCTCCCATCTCTGTGCCCCTCTTCCTCTCTATCTGCCTGCCTCCCTCTTGCTCTTCCCCTCCCACTCTTCTGTCCCTCTGCACCCTCCCCCCTCCCCTTACCCTACCTCCTGACTCTACCTGAACCCAGCTCTCTCCCTATTCTCGTGCGAGACCCTCCCCCCACAGTCGGGCCACAGATACAAGCCCACCCCTTTGAGACTGTGTTGAGACCCCCGTGAAAGAGCCCGAACCCCCGGGCTGGGGACTGCCACGGAGAGAGGGGGGGAACCGGCTGACCGGGGCCGGCTTGTATTTCAGAGCCAGGACGAGAGGACCTTAATCAGGGTCCCAGCAGCTGCCGGTGCTTGTCGGAGGGCTGGCTGCTCGTGGTGTCATCGGGATATTTTTATCCCTTCGGCTGGTGATCATATTCCCCCCCCCTTTAACCTTTAGCCGAACGCTTAAGGCAAAACCTCAGTGAGGGGCCGACCCTGGCCAGTCCAGGTAGAGAACTCCGTGCCCTCACTTCCTCCCTTACCCGTTCCGTTCAGAAAGGTCGACATTTGAACTCTTCCGTGGTCTTAAAATAGTAAAGAGGTGCAGACGGAGCGGACAGCCAGGGACTTTTACCCAGGGCTAGTACAAGGAGGCTAAATTTGAAGGTGATTGGAGGAAAGTGTGTGGGGGTGGGGTCAGAGGTAAATTATTTATACAGAGAGGGGTGATGGTCGAGGCAGGTTCATGAGGGACATTTCAGAAGCTGTTAAATAGGCACATGGACGATAGAGACGAAGAATAGAGGGCTCCTTGGGAGGGAAGGGCTAGCTTGATCTCGGAGTAGGTTAAAAGGTCAGCACGACCTGGTGGGGCTGAAGGGCCTGGACTGTGCTGTCATGCTCTACGTTGCAAGATCATCAAGTCGCACAGCTCAGAAAACAGGCCATTCAGCCCATCCTAAATAAGATGGCCATCCAGGACTCCCCCATTTGCTAGGGTTCCTAACAGCTTTGCACAGTACTGTAGTAATTTTAATGTATCGCACTGTTGTGCTGTCACAATAAAAAAAACAAATTTCATGACATATTGTGAGGATGATAAATCTGATTCTGACACGGGTCTCTATTGTGGGCCGAGAGGGGGCAGGGAGAGGGGAATCACAGTTGGGGAAAGGGAGGAGGGGGAGGGGAGGGAGCGGGAAGCACTAGCAGGGCATTCTGTAACGATCAGTAAACCTATTGCTTGGAATCGAACGACCTTCCCTTGTGTCGCAGGGCTGGGTGTGTGTGTGAGACCTGTGCCACCCCCCCCACCCCCGGCACCCGTTCTCTGCCCCCTGTCCCGCACCACACCCCCCTCCCCGCGGCACTCCACCCTCGCCAATCCCAACACCCTCTGCTCCCGCCAGATTTACAAACCTGCTCTCCACTCCACGTTGACAAATATTTGGGCACCCCAAGAATTTGGCACAGAGCTGTACCTGTCCAAGTGTCCTTCAAACGTTGTTCATGGACCTGCCTCAACTACTTTCTCTGGCAGTCTCTGGGTGAAAAGGTTGCCCCTCGAGATCCTTCTTGTCCTAAACCTGTGCCCTCCAGTTAGAAACTTAGAAAACCTACAGCACAACACAGGCCCTTTGGCCCACAAAGCTGTCCTTACCTTAGAACTACCTAGGCTTACCCATAGCCCTCTATTTTTCTAAGCTCCACGTAGCCATCCAGGTCTCTCTTAAAAGACCCTATCGTATCCACCTCCACCACCGTTGCCCATTCCACTCACTCACCACTCTCTGAGTAAAAAACTTACCCCTGATATCTCTGTACTTACTTCCAAGCATCTTAAAACTATGCCCTCTCATGCTAGCCATTTCAGCCCTGGGGAAAAGCCTCTGACTATCCACACGATCAATGCCTCTCATCATCTTGTACACCTCTATCAGGTCACCTCTCATCCTCCGTCGCTCCGAGGAGAAAAGGCCGAGTTCACTCAACCTATTCTCATAAGGCATGCTCCCCAATCCAGGCAACATCCTTGTAAATCTCCTCTGCACCCTTTCTATGGCTTCCACATCCTTCCTGTAGTGAGGGACCAGATTGTTGTTCTTCATTCCCCAACTCTGGGGAAAAAAAGGACAGTGCATTCACTCTTTTGATACCCCTCGTAATTTAATACACCTCTATAAGACCCTCAGTCTTCAACACTCCAAGAAATAAAGTCCGAGTTTACCCAGCGGACTTATTTACGGCCTGTTACACCACTGGCATTTGGGGCAGCAATGAAGGCCCTCCATCTCTGTCGGTGTTCAGGGCTTCATTCGTCATGTCAGGTTTTCACTACTGTCAGTACTGAGTGCAGTTCTGGTCTCCTTACTCGAGGAAGGATATACTGGCTTTGGAGGCGGTGCAGAGGAGGTTCACCAGTTCGATTCCAGAGGTGAGGGGGTTAGACTATGAGGAGAGATTGAGTCACCCGGGACTGTACTTGTTGGAATTCAGAAGGATGAGGGGAGATCTTATGGAAACACATAAAATTATGAAAGGGATAGATTAGATAGAGGCGGGAAAGTTGTTTCCACTGGGAGGTGAGACTAGAACCAGGGGACACAGCCTTGAGATTCGGGGGAGTAGATTTAGGACGGAGATGAGGAGGAACTGCTTTTCCCAGAGAGTGGTGAATCTGTGGAATTCTCTGCCCAGGGAAGCAGTGGAGGCTGCCTCAGTAAATATATTTAAGACAAGGTTGGATAGATTTTTGCATCGTAGGGGTATTAAGGGTTGTGGGGAAAAGACAGGTAGGTGGAGATGAGTCCATGGCCAGATCAGCCAGGATCTTATTGAATGGCGGGGCAGGCTTGATGGGCCGGATGGTTCAAAAAAGTTTGGAGGTCAAAGTAGATTTTATTAATAACAGGGTAATAGACCGATAACAGGGTAAATTGAAGCAGGCTTTTTCCACTGAGGCTGAGTTAGACTACAACTGGAGGTCAGAGGTTACGGGTGAAAGGGGAACCTGAGGGCGAACTACTTCATTCAGAGCAGCTGCCGGCGGAAGTGATGGATGTGAATTCAACTGCAGCTTTCCAGGAGTGGTATCTCTCCCTCGCTAGGCGAGAGAGCCTGTCTGAGATGTCGAGGTGTTGGGACAGGCAGAAGTTTCTGATATTCTCCAGATCGCGGTCTCTGGGGTGGGGGGGGGGATAGGGTTGATGCTTTTGATGGAGCAAGTGGAGAGACGGAGTTGGGGGGGTGAAGAGTTGATGCTTTCCCCGCCGGAGGGGGGGCCTTTGGGGTTCTGATCTTTTCTTGCCATTCATTCTTTGTGGATTTTCCCCCCCTGTTTCGTGGATGTCTGTGAGGAGTAAGAATAGCAGGCTGTGTTTCGTATGCGTTCTCTAATATTAAGTTCCGCCATTGAACCTTTTGAAGTCCTTCGATAAAGTGCCTGAATGGGAACCGTACGGTCCAGGTGCTAGTTGATGGGATCAAACAGGATAAGGTTAGCACAGACTAGATGGGCTGAATGGCCTGTTTGTGTTGTATTGCTCCGTGACTCAATGGCTTTTGGAAGGATGTGATTGTGCAGAAGAGACTCAGAAGGGGTGACTATGAGCCTGAGAAATCGGGCCTCACCCATTCAATATGAGCTTCCTTGAGGAGGGCTGACAAGGGCGGGGCAGCCGATGTGGTCTATCTGGTGGGCGGGTCTGGAAGGTTAGGTCACATGAGTGAGGTGGCCAATGGGAAACAAAACTGGCTTGGTGGGAGGAGTCGGAGGTAGTGATGGACGGTTGTTTCACAGATTGGGGACCTGGGACCGAAGGCGTTCCATAGGGATTGTTGCTGGGCCTGCATTTTTTGCAGCTTGGATGAGAGTGTAGGTTGGCTTGGTTACTACATTTGCAGAGCAAAGTGACCCGTGAAGAAGGTGGCTCTGAAAGATCAGACTCGGCGTCTTAGGACCAGTTTCCTCCCCTCCGTCGTCAGATTTCTAAACGGTCCAAGAACACTGTTTTCACTCTCTATATATGTTATGTATTTAAATTTATATATGTTCAAAGGTTCATTCATTACCAAGTGTACAACTCTGGGCTTCTTCTTCTCCAGATAGCCAAGAAACAAAAAACGTCAAACCCACCCCCCCACAAAAAAAGAGAATGAAAATGATCATCAGCACTCCCCCCACAAACCCCCTCCCTCCGCACAAAAGGCAACAACACTGGCCCCGAATCCCCCTCTCGCCACAGCAAAATGCAACTAGAACGTAGACCTGCAGAGCCCTCCCTCCCTGCAGAAAACTCAACAAGAACAGCCCCTGCACAAAAAAGAAAGAAAAAATGTCAAAAACACAGAGGAGAAAGTGTATATTTTTTTCCTGGATGTAATAAAGTGGCCACAGAGCGTATGCTCGTGATCTTCTGCTGCTGTAGCCCGCCCACTTCAAGGTTTGATGTGTTGTGCGTTCAGAGATGCTCTTCTGCACCCCACTGTTGTAATGGGTGTTTATTTGAGTTACTGTCGCCTTCCTGTCAGCTTGAACCAGTCTGGCCGTTCTCCTCTGACCTCTCTCGTTAACGAGGCGTCTTCGCCCACAGAACTGCCGCTCACTGGATGTTTATTGTTATTCACACTGTTCTCTGTAAACTCCAGAGACTGCTGTGCATGAAAATCCCAGAACATTCTGAGATACTCAGACCACCCCATCTGGCGCCAACAATCATTCCACGGTCAAAGTCACTCAGATCACATTTCTTTCCCCCCCCCCCCCCCCCCCGTTCTGATGTTTTGGGCTGAACACTGACTGAACCTCTTGACCGTGTCTGCAAGCTTTTATGCAGTGAGTTGCTGCCACGTGATTGGCTGGTTAGACATCTGCATTAACGAGCAGCTGTACAGGGGTACCTAGTAAAGTGGCCGCTGGGTGTCGGGGGAGAGGAATAGACGTAGAATGATCCACTGGAATATAGACCAAGGAATCGGCAGGTGGGGATGAGAGGTGCTGCCGTTTCGGCAGGTTAAACCAGGGCAGGACTTGCAGAATGCCTGACTGGTCCCGGGGCAGTGTGGCAGAACCGAGAGACGTTGGGATGTGAGTACATAGTGGGGTGTCCGGTAGACAGGGTGGCGTGGAATGGGTGTGGTATGGTTGTTTTCATCAGCTAAGGCTCTGAGTACAGGAGCAGGGACGAGAGTTCAAGAGGTAAAGTTGCAGCTCGATAAAACTCTGGTTAGACCGCGCTTGGGGTATTGTGTTCAGACACGGTCACCTCAATATGGGAAGGACGTGGCAGTGTTAGATGTTTTCACCAGGAATCCCCCTGGACGAGAGGCCATGTCTTACAATGAGCGGTCGAGTGAGCTGGGGCTTTTCTCTTTGGACTGAAGGAGGATGACAGCTGACTTGTTAAAGGTGTGCAAGATGATGAGAGACAGAGATCAGCTGGACAGTCCAAGACTTTTTCCCAGGGCCGAGATGATAAGGTCAAGGTTTTAAGATAATTGGAGGAAGGTACAGGGGGATGTCAGTGGAAGTTTTTTAACATAGAGAGTAGTGAGTGAGTGGTTCTGTATTTGTACAACACCGGGGTACGGTACCGGTGGGGACGGTCCGTCACTGTGTAACACCGGGGTACGGTACCGGTGGGGACGGGTCCGTCACTGTGTAACACCGGGGTACGGGTCCGTCACTGTGTGACACCGGGGTACGGTACCGGTGGGGACGGGTCTGTCACTGTGTGACACCGGGGTACGGTACCGGTGGGGACGGGTCTGTCACTGTGTGACACCGGGGTACGGTACCGGTGGGGACGGGTCGGTCACTGTGTGACACCGGGGTACGGTACCGGTGGGGACGGGTCCGTCTCTGTGTAACAGCGGGGTACGGTACCGGTGGGGACGGGTCCGTCACTGTGTAACAGCGGGGTACGGTACCGGTGGGGACGGGTCCGTCACTGTGTAACACCGGGGTACGGTACTGGTGGGGAGGGGTCTATCACTGTGTGACACCGGGGTACGGTACCGGTGGGGACGGGTCTGTCACTGTGTAACACCGGGGTACGGTACTGGTGGGGAGGGGTCTATCACTGTGTAACACCGGGGTACGGTACCGGTGGGGACGGGTCTGTCACTGTGTAACACCGGGGTACGGTACCGGTGGGGACGGGTCTGTCACTGTGTAACACCGGGGTACGGTACTGGTGGGGACGGGTCTGTCACTGTGTAACACCGGGCTATGGTACCGGTGGGGACGGGTCTGTCACTGTGTATCACCGGGCTACGGTACCGGTGGGGATGGGTCTGTCACTGTGTAACACCGGGGTATGGTACCGGTGGGGATGGGTCTGTCTCTGTGTCACACTGGGCTATGGTACCGGTGGGGACGGGTCTATCACTGTGCAAAGGGGATGGGTCTGTCACTGTACAACACCAGGGTACGGTACCGGTGGGGATGGGTCTGTCGCAGTACAAAGGGGACGGGTCCATCACTGTGTAACACCGGGGTACGGTACCGGTGGGGATGGGTCTGTCGCTGTGTAACACCGGGGTATGGTACCGGTGGGGACGGGTCTGTCACTGTGTAACACCGGGGTACGGTACCGGTGGGGATGGGTCTGTCTCTGTGTCACACTGGGCTACGGTACCGGTGGGGAGGGGTCTGTCACTGTACAAAGGGGATGGGTCTGTCGCTGTATAACACCGGGGTACGGTACCGGTGGGGATGGATCCGTCACTGTGTAACACCGGGGTACGGTACCGGTGGGGATGGGTCTGTCTCTGTGTCACACTGGGCTACGGTACCGGTGGGGAGGGGTCTGTCACTGTACAAAGGGGATGGGTCTGTCACTGTACAACATCAGGGTACGGTACCGGTGGGGATGGGTCTGTCGCTGTACAAAGGGGACGGGTCCATCACTGTGTAACACCGGGGTACGGTACCGGTGGGGATGGGTCTGTCGCTGTGTAACACCGGGGTATGGTACCGGTGGGGATGGGTCTGTCTCTGTGTGACACTGGGGTACAGTACCAGTGGGGATGGGTCTGTCGCTGTGTAACACCAGGGTACGGTACCGGTGGGGACGGGTCTGTCGCTGTGTAACACCGGGGTACAGTATTGGTGTTGTTTACTCTGACATGTTATATCACTGGACACAGCTTTGTCTTTGAGTAACTCTGACATCTGATTTTGCTACCTGAAGTTCTGGCAGTGTACAATGTGGTGACACAGCCTAACTCTGCAAGGGAGATGGGTGCTGGGACCCTGGAAGAGATTTTTTATTTGTATTAGCCACAGGTGAGGTTCTGGATGTCTGGAGGGCAGCTTATGGTGCGCTTCGGTTTAAAAATGGCTGAAAATACACGCCTGGGAACTGCAGGTCAAGGATTCAAATACGTGTGGTGAATATGTTACGGGAGGGGATTCTGTGGGAAGGGATTTATTTACATCTGGAATTGTAGGAGGGAATGAGAGATGCTCAGGATATCTTTTGTGTGGGGAAATTGTGTCTCGCAAATTGGATTGAGGTTCTTGGAGAGCGAGCACGAGGACTGATCAGGGTAGGGTGGTAGATGTTATCGACATGGACTTTGTCTAAGGCCTTTGGCGAGGTTCTGAAGGTGAATTCGGAATCGGAGTCACATTTAAAATTCACTGGCTTTTGTCAGAAAACTTGTTTTGTAGCAGCACTACATTGTAATACATAATGATAATTAAAACCTGTAAACTACAGTAAGAAGTGTTCCTGGACTCAATGGTCCTTTCAGAAATTGGATGGCGGAGGGGAAGAAGCTGTTCCTGAATCGCTGAGTGTGTGTCTTCAGGCTCCTGTACCTCCTCCCTGATGGCAGAGGGGAAGAAGCTGTTCCTGAATCGCTGAGTGTGTGCCTTCAGGCTCCTGTACCTCCTCCCTGATGGCAGAGGGGAAGAAGCTGTTCCTGAATCGCTGAGTGTGTGTCTTCAGGCTCCTGTTCCTCCTCCCTGATGGCAGAGGGGAAGAAGCTGTTCCTGAATCGCTGAGTGTGTGTCTTCAGGCTCCTGTACCCCCTCCCTGACGGTGGCAATGGGAAGAGGACATGCCCCGGAAGGCCATCATTCATTCATTCTGTGCCGTGCTGTATGACGTGGGTGATCACGATCTTTCCCTGGCTGTGACTGCTCTTGGCAAGTTTTTCTACAGAAGTGCTTTGCCATTGTCTTCGTCTGGGCCAGCGTGTCGTGACAAGACAGGTGATCAGTATCAATACTCTCCAGAGGTTGTCTACCTGGCGTCAGTGGTCGTATAACGAGGACTTGTGACGTGCACCGGATGCTCGTACGAACATTCCCACCTGCTCCCACGGCTTCACCCTGATTAAGGTCTATGGAGGTGCTACACCTTGCCCAAGGGTGACCTACAGTTTAGCGGGGTGGAGGAAATACGCCTTCCTTGGTAGAGACATATCTCCACCCTGACGCCCTGTCCTGGTTGGTGGGGATCCTTAATGATGGACGCTGCCTTTCTGAGGCATCGCCTTCTGGAGGTGTCCTCAATGTAGGGGGTCTGGTGCCCCCGATGGAGCTGGCTGAGTTTACAACCCTCCGCAGCCTTTCCTGATCCTCAGTACCAGAAACGCGACTTTAACCGTGGAATGACGGTCGGTGCCAGACAGGGTGGTTCGAGTATCTCAGACGCTGCTGATCTCCTGGGATTCTCAAGCACAACGATCTCCAGAGTTTACAGAGAATGGTGCGAGAAACAAAAAGCATCCAGTGAACGGCGGTTCTGTGGGCGAAGATGCCTTGTTAATGAGAGGGGTCGGAGGAGAATGGCCAGACCGGTTCAAGCTGACAGGAAGGTGACAGTAACTCAAATAACCACCCGATAAAACAGAAGATAGAACACATTGAACCTTGAACTGGATGGCAGAAGCCCATGAACGTGCACCCAGTGGCTGCTTGATTAGGTACAGGAGGGACCTCACAAAGCCGCTGATTGGAGTTCCCTGACGTCTCTGACGCAGGGCGGACTGAAAGGGTATGAGGCAGAACATCACGGTACAGGAACAGACCCTCCGGTGCATGATGTTACGTTAACTCTGTAACCTACTCTTGAGAACACTCGATCCCAGGGCTTTCCAACCTGGGGTCTTACTTAATCGTATTGGTCCATGGCATAAAAAGGGTTGCTCTAACCCATCCCTCTGGCATAGCCGTCCATTTTTCTTTCAACCATATGCCTCGCTCAGAGTCTCTCAGATGTCCCAAAGGTATCTACTTCTACAGTGACCCCTCACAGCCCATTCCATACACCCACCGCTACCTCTGACTACCTCTGACATCCCCCACCCCCCCATACTTTCCCTGAAGCACCTTAAAAGGTGTGTCCCCCCTTATACTGACCCTGGGGAAAAAGTGTCTGTTGATCTGCTCTGTCTTTGCCTGAACACCTTGTCCATCTCTATCAGGTCTCCTCTCGTCCTGCTTCGCTCCAAAGGGAAAAGCTCTCGCGCTCTCAGCCTTTCCTTGGACGACGTGCTCTCCAATCCAGGCAGCATCTTGGCAGATCTCCTCCGAACCTTCTCTAAAGCTTGGCCAAGCGGTTAAGGCTTTGGGCTGGCGACCTGAAGGTCGTTAGTTCGAGCCTCAGCCGAGGCACTGTGTGTGATCTTGAGCAAGGCACTTAACCACACACTGCTCCTGCATGTTTACAGCCCAGGGGCGGCGGTCGGTCAAGACAAACTTCCACGTCCTATGTTGAGACGAGCAGTCACTCTTGCCTTCGTTGGCTGAGCCGTTGAGTTTAAGTGCCTTTGATGTCACGTTACCGCTGTACAGGTAGTTCGGTAGACAGCATGCGGAACGTCGCATGCAGCTCGGATCCGCCCTCCATCGGAAGGAAGCTGCTAAGTCGGAGAGGGCGCAGAAGATTGGCGGGAATGTTGCCAGGGCTTGACTCGTGGTGGGGGGGAGGGCTGGATAGGCTGGGTCAGTTTTCCCCGGAGCAATGCAGATTGAGAGGGAACCCTGCGGAGATGTTTGAGATGATGAGAGGCAGAGACGGGACAGACTTTACCCTAGGGTAGAGGCATTTAAAAACTTGAGGGCACGGGTGCTAAACCGTATCAATCTCTGTTGTGGGGTGGGGGGGGGTTTACCTACTACTTGGGCCAGGCTTGCCCTCCTAATTGTGCTACCCTCGCTTGCTTATCACGCAGAGGCATCATCCTGGGTCTACCCCAACTTAATAGAGGGCCTCAATTTTCTGTCCCGCAAGATCTATCGACCCCGTATTCCCGCCTTCTCCCCGTAATCTTTGACGCACTCACTTTGGTAATGATCTTTCAGGAACCGCTGGAGATGGTTCCGGAGGACTGGAAAATTGTAAATGTCTCTCCACTCTTCAAGAAGGGAGGGAGGCGGAAGGAAGGAAATCCTAGGCCAGTTAGTCTGACCTCAGTGGTTGGGAAGATGTTGGAGTCCGTTATTAAGGATGAGGTCTCGGGATACGTGGAGGCACGTGATAAAACAGGCCGTAGTCGGCGTGGTTTCCTCAGGGGAAAACCTTGCCTGACAAATCTGTTGGAATCCTTCGAGAGGAAATAATTAGCAGGATAGACGAAAGAGAATCAGTTGATGTTGTGTACTTGGATTTTCAGAAGGCCTTTGACAAGGTGCCACATGTGAGGCTGCTCAACAAATTACGAGCCCATGGTATCACAGGAAATATTCTCGCGTGGATAAAGCTGTGGCCGATCGGCCGGAGGCTGCCGCTGACCAGTGATGTTACACACGGGTTTCTGAAGGGGCTGATTTTTCTCAAGTTGTGCGCCAGCAATCTGGATGACGGAATTGATGGCTCTGCGGACAACACAAAGGCAGATGGAGGGCGGGTAGTTTTGAGGAAGTAGGGAGGCTGCAGAAGGAGGTGCAGAGATGAGGAGAATGGGCAAAGAAGTGGCAGATGGAATACAAAGTCAGGAAGAGTGTGGTCATGCACTTTGGCAGAAGAAACGAAAGTATTGACTATTTTCTGAATGGGGAAGAATTTCAAAAATCTGAGATGCCAAGAGCCCTCGTGCTGAAGGTTAACTTGCAGATCGAGTCTGTGGTGAGGAAGGCAAATGCAATGTTAGCATTAATTTCAAGTGGACTAGAATATGAAAACAAGGATGTAATGTTGAGGCTTTATAAAGCACTGGTGAGGCCTCACTTGGAATATTGTGAGCAGCTTTGGGTCCCATATCTTAGAGAGGATGTGCTGAAACTGCAGAGGGTTCAAAGGAGGTTCACGAAAATGATTCCAGGATTAAAATGTTTGTCATATGAGGAGCGTTTTAAAGGTTCTGGGCCTGTACTCACTGGAATTCAGAAAGGGCTGGGGGGTGGGGGGGGGCTCATTGAAACCCATTGAATGTTGAAAGGTCTGTTTCGAGTGGATGTGGAGAGGATGCTTCCTTTGGTGGGAGAGTTTAAGACCAGAGGGCACCGCCTCAGAATCGAGGGACGTCCATTTGGAACGGAGATGAGGAGGAATTTCTGTAGCCAGAGGGCGGCGAATCGGTGGAATTTGTTGCCATGGGCATCTGTGGAGGCCAGGTCATTGGGTATATTTAAAGCGGAGGTCGATAAGTTCTTGATTAGCCAGGGCACGAAGGAGAAAGCAGGAGAGAGGGAGAGAAAATGGATTGGCCAAGACAAAATGGCAGAGCAGAATTGATGGGCCAAATGGCCTAAATTTGCTCCTGCCTCTTATGGTCTTAAGATTTAATCAAGCTACACTTTAAATATACCCAATGGCTTGGACCCCACAGCTGACTGTGGAAAAGAGTTCCACACACTCAACACTCTCTGGCTAAAGAAATTCCTCCTCATCTCTGTTCCCATGGGACGGCCTAGTACTCTGAGGCTCTGGCCTCTGGTCCTCGACTCCCCCCAGTATGGGAAACGTCCCCCCCATGTCCCACGTCTGAGAAGGGAAGGATCTAAAGGGGACCCGATAAAAGGAGATTCAGATACACTTACTTACATCGAAACGTACAGTTAAATATGTCGTTGGCATTGACAACCAGCACAAAGTAAGGTTGTGCTGAGGGCAGTCCCAAGCGTTGCTGCACAATGCAGCGCCAACACGATTCCCGCTGGGATGGTGGGGCTCTGGGCCGAGCTCGCAGAGGAAGTGTCGGAAGCGGGTAGTATGACAGCATTCAACACGGGCACAACCCAGACAGGACAGGTTGAGAGAGGTGCGGGCCAAATGCAGGCAAGAGATGCCAGAATACACGGGGATTAGGCTCAGCGCGGAACCAGGGCGAGTCAGGGCCCGTTTCTGTGCTGTGGAGGCCTGTGAACCTTTATTGCACCGGGACTGATCTCAGCACGTTCAACACCGGGGTACGGTACCGGTGGGGACGGGTCTGTCGCTATACAACACCGGGGTACGGTACCGGTGGGGACGGGTCTGTCGCTATACAACACTGGGGTACGGTACCGGTGGGGATGGGTCTGTCGCTATACAACACTGGGGTACGGTACCGGTGGGGACGGGTCTGTCGCTATACAACACCGGGGTACGGTACCGGTGGGGACGGGTCTGTCGCTATACAACTCTGGGGTACGGTACTGGTGGGGATGGGTCTGTCGCTATACAACACCGGGGTAGGTACCGGTGGGGATGGGTCTGTCGCTATACAACACTGGGGTACTGTACCGGTGGGGACAGGTCCGTCGCTGTGTAACACCGGGGTACAGTACCGGTGGGGATGGGTCACGGGTACGGTACCGGTGGGGATGGGTCTGTCACTGTAACACCGGGGTACGGTACCGGTGGGGAAGGGTCCATCACTGTGTGACACCGGGGTATGGTACTGGTGGGGACGGGTCTGTCACTGTGTAACACCGGGGTACAGGTTCGTCGCTGTGTAACACCGGGGTACGGTACCAGTGGGGACGGGTCCGTCACTGTGTAACACCGGGGTACGGTACCAGTGGGGACGGGTCTGTCACTGTGTAACACCGGGGTACGGTACCAGTGGGGACGGGTCTGTCTCTGTGTAACACCGGGGTATGGTACCGGTGGGGACGGGTCTGTCTCTGTGTAACACCGGGGTATGGTACCGGTGGGGACGGGTCTGTCTCTGTGTAACACCGGGGTACGGTACCGGTGGGGACGGGTCTGTCTCTGTGTAACACCGGGGTATGGTACCAGTGGGGACGGGTCTGTCTCTGTGTAACACCGGGGTACTGTACTGGTGGGGCGGGTCTGTCATTGTGTAACACCGGGGTACGGTACTGGTGGGGCGGGTCTGTCATTGTGTAACACCGGGGTACGGTACTGGCGGGGACGGGTCCGTCACTGTGTAACACCGGGGTACGGTACTGGTGGGGACGGGTCTGTCGCTGTATGACTATGTGATGTGTTGTTTTAATGTTGTCACATGTTCTGAAACCCAGTGAAAAGCATTTGTCTGCGTGTCACCCAGATAGATCTTTGATAGTACGTTGTCATAGTTAAAATTAAAACCAAAAGGCCCAATGTGGTGTTGAGGTTATCGATTATATTGACTTCGAAGAGGTAGTATGGGAGATCAAAATTTCAGTTACTGATGCACTAGAGGTATTGTCTTTCTTACCCTCTTATGAAGTGACTCAGTGAATCTGTTAACGGTGGGATGCAATCTGTCTTTGAGCCTGTTGGGACGTGCTTTCAGGCTTTTGTATCTTCTGCCCGATGGGAGAGGGGAGAAAGGATGTATAGGATGGGCCTTTGACTATAGAAACATAGAAAACCTACAGCAGAATACAGGCCCTTCAGCCCACAAAGTTGTGCCGGACATGTCTCTACCTTATGTCCTCTATTTTTCTAAGTTCCATGTACCTATCCAAAAGTCTCTTAAAAGACCCTATCGTATCCGCCTCCACCACCGTTGCCGGCAGCCCATTCCATGCACTCACCACTCTGAGTAAAAAACTTGCCCCTGACATCTCCTCTGTACCTACCCCCCAGCACCTTAAACCTGTGTCCTCTCATGTTAGCCATTTCAGCCCTGGGAAAAAGCCTCTGACTATCCACACGATCAATGCCTCTCATCATCTTGTACACCTCAATCAGGTCACCTCTCATCCTCTGTCGCTCCAAGGAGAAAAGGCCGAGTTCATAGTGGCTCATGTCCCAAGGCAGTAGGAAGGGTAGAGAGAGTCAGTGAGGTGGGGGGGGGGGGACACATGATAGTTTGCTAAGGGGTCAACACCAATGTTCACATTGGAATCCAAGTGATCCAATCCTGATTAGGTCCAGGAATGAGGAATTCAGATGGCCTGTCTCTGTATTGGGAATGGAGGTACAACCGCCTTCTTACAGCCAGACCAAGCTCAAAGCTGTTTGATCTAGTATAAGGGAAAAACATGCAAACTTTCTGTATAACTGACATGAAACTTGGCTGCTCCATGCTTAAGTCTCGAATAGGATGTTGGTTCCACTTCTAAAAGAGCCGTGTAAAACGATTGTTCTGGTTCGAACCTTCCACTTCTCTCAACCGCAGCAAGTCCCCCTGAGGTATTATCCCAGTGTTCATACATTGTAGAACCTCAGCCCACAGGCCCTTCAGCCCATGATGTTGTGCTAACCCTTTAACCCATGGTAAGATCTAATCTTTCCCTCCTACATAACCCTCCATTTTTCTGACACCTTCAAGGTGCGATGTCTGGAAAAAAAAGGCAGTGTCCCATCAGTAAGGGCCCCTACAATCCGGGACAGGTCCTCTTCTCATTGCTACTTTCGAGAAGGGGGTACAGGAGCCTGAAGACACACACTCAGCGATTCAGGAACAGCTTCTTCCCCTCTACCATCAGGGAAGAGGTACAGGAGCCTGAAGTCACACACTCAGCGATTCAGGAACAGCTTCTTCCCCTCTGCCATCAGGGAAGAGGTACAGGAGCCTGAAGACACACACTCAACGATTCAGGAACAGCTTCTTCCCCTCTGCCATCAGGGAGGAGGTACAGGAGCCTGAAGGCACACACTCAACGATTCAGGAACAGCTTCTTCCCCTCTGCCATCAGGGAGGAGGTACAGGAGCCTGAAGGCACACACTCAGCGATTCAGGAACAGCTTCTTCCCCTCTGCCATCAGAGAGGAGGTACAGGAGCCTGAAGACACACACTCAACGATTCAGGAACAGCTTCTTCCCCTCTGCCATCAGGGAGGAGGTACAGGAGCCTGAAGACACACACTCAGCGCTTCAGGAACAGCTTCTTCCCCTCTGCCGTCCGATTTCTGAATGGACATTGAACCCATGAACGCCACCTCGCTACACAGACAAAATGCCGGAGGAACTCAGCTGCTAACTCTTTTCCACAGATGCTGCCTGGCCTGCTGAGTTCCTCCGGCATTTTATAGACAATAGGTGCAGAAGTAGGCCATTCAGCCCTTTGAGCAAGCACGGCCATTCACTGTGATGTAGTTGATCATCCACAATCAGTACTCCGGATTGTGATTGGAACACTACCTGGTGAGACGTATGCCGGTGATATTAAACCTGATTCTGATAGTTGCTTAAATAGCCCTGATGGGCCTGTCTGTGCTACCAGCTCTGGCGGGGCCTTCCGCGCGCCGACCACTAAAAGTAGCCGTGGTTTCTCATACCAAACTTGAGGTGATGCAGCTGTCATTGGCCATAATTAGCCGGCAAAGTAGCCGGTCTCAACTAGTGTGATGCCTGCTCCTGAAACTATGAAAAATGTGGACATAGCTGTACTGTAATTACTGGAAAAGCCACAGGTATTTAGGTGATTGTTTAAAAATGCAAGCAAGCGTAGGAAGGTTATATTATCATGGCAATTCTTCCCCCTTCCCCTGCCCCAATCAACAATTATTAATACTGTACTGTCCTGAACACTCCTTTTTGACAAGGGGCGATTTTGGGGTGCCACGATTGTGTAGCGGTTAGCGCAACACTACAGGCAGTCCCCGGGTTACGTAGGAGTTCCATTCCTGAGTCCGTCTTTAAGTTGGAACAAGTACATCCAGTATTATTTAGCGTCAGTTAGTCAAATGTTTGTCTTAGTATATAGTGCATATTTTACCTTTCTATGCATATAAAGCACTTAAGAAACGTATGTATTCCAATAATTAAACCACCGCGTTGCTTAGTAATAACTGTAGCTTTCATCAGGGCAGGGCCTTTCACAAGCTCCATCATTCTCAAATTATCCTTTAAAATTGTTCCAATCATCGACCGACTGTAGCCTGACGCTTTTCCAATGACCAGTGGCGTTTCACCTCTTTCCAAACGCTTTATTATTTCCACTTTATTTTCAATCGCGATCGCTTCCCGTCAATGGAACAGAAACACTGCCGTCGCTGGCTCCCGAGGTCCGCTGGGTCCTAAGGACCACCGCACTGAATTCCCCGGGTGCTAAACTCCACCACACTGATACAGGTTAAATGGGACAAGTGGGGGCCGTGCTGGGTTTGGGTATTTGATCCTCCACAATATTCTGTGTGGGAATTTAGACTGGAGGTGGCAGTGGGTTTTTTTTTTGAGGTTGAGTTGCGAGCTCGACATCAATCCGGCACGGATGGTACGGGAGTCACTGGATCGAACTCGGGAACCTCCGTTCTCCAGCCCGGCGCTGATCTCACTGCGCCACCAGCCGACTGGAATGGGGGTGGGGGGGGCGGGCGGGGTCAGGGCGAATCTTACTAAGAAAAATTTAAGCCATATACAAAGTTAAACACTCAACACAGTGTCAACGGCAACGACTTAAAATGGCGGACGGCATCACGATCCGACTTAAAATGGCGGACGGCGTTCTCCTTCCTCGGTTTGTGAGTACGAGTTGTCCGTAAGTCTGACATTCGTAACTCGGGGACTACCTGTATTACAGCTTATTGCGTTGGACTTCGGGGTTCAGTTCTGGCGACGTCTGTGAGGAGTTTGTACGTTCCTTCCCGGGTGCATGTGGGTTTCCTCCGGGTGCTCGGGTTTCCTCCCACAGTCCAAAGACATGCCAGTTAGTAAGTTTGTAAATTGCCCCGTGCTCAGGTGAGGGTTAAATGTGTGCGTCCACTGGGCGGTGTGGGCTCATTGGGCCAGAAGGGCCTGTTCTGTGGCGAGCCTACACTATCTGGAAAAGGGAAGGTGACCAGCCTGAAGTCGTGATAGATATTGGTACCAATTACAGAGGGAGGTCCTGAAAAAAGAATTCACGGTTAGGAAGGAAGCTGAGAAGCAGGACCTCAAGGGTTTGCTGCCTGTGCCACGCGATGGTGAGGATAGGAGTAGAATAAAGTGGCAGATAAATGCGTGGCTGAAGAACTGGGGACAGGGATTCCGATTTCTGGTTAATTGGGACCTCATCTGGGACAGGGGTGACCTGTAGAAAGGGGACGGGTTGCACTTGAATCCGAGGGGAACCAATACTCATGCGGGCAGATTTGCTAGCGCTCTTGGGAGTGGTTTAAGCTAACAGGGCAGAGGGTTGGGAGCCAGGATGATAGAGCTGAGGATGAGCCGGCAGGTTTACAAGTAGACGATGGATCTGACATTGAACGCAAGGAAGGACAAGCCGATGATTGGGTACAAACGCAGTCAGAGCAAAAAGTTGAATTGTACCACAGAGGCAAAATTCAAAAGGGTAAAGAATTTAGGACTGAGCGCGCTGTATTTAAAAGCACTCAGCACTTGGAACAAGGTGGGCAAACTCGAGTCTCAATTAGGGATTGGTCGGAATGACTGTGGGCATCACTGAGTCGTGGCTGAAAGAAGACCATAGTTGGGAGCTTAACATCAAAGGATATACCTTATATCGAAAGGACGGGCAGGAAGGCGTATGTGGCGGTGTGGCTCTGTTGGTAAGAGATGGAATTACGTCGTTAGGAAGAAGAACAAAGTTCAGAGAATGTTGAATCTTTGTGGGTGGAGTTAAGAAGCTGCCAGGGAGAGAAAAAACATGATGGGAATCGTTTATAGGCCTCCAAATCGTAGCCAAGATTGCGAAGGGAGCTGGAAAAAACACGTAATAAGGGTATTGACACAATTGTAATGGGGGGCTGCAAGGGGGGTTGGGAAAATCAGGTTGGTGTCGGATCGCAAGAGAGGGAATTTGTTGAATGCCTATGAGATGGATTTTTAGAGCAGCTTGTGCTTGAGCCTACTCAGTGAAAGGCTGTCTTAGACTGGGTGTTGTGTAAAAACCCAGATCTTATGAGGGAGCTGAATGTAAAGGAACCCTTAGGAGGCAGTGATCATAACATGATTGAATTCACACTGCAGATTGAGAGCAAGGAGCTTAACTCGCATGTAACAGTATCACAATGGAATTACAGAGGCATGAGAGAGGAGCTTCCCCAAGTTGGATTGGAGAAGGATTCTGGTGGGGATGGTGGCAGAGCAGAGGTGGCTGAAGTTCACAAGGCACGGGATAGATATGTTCCACAGAGGAAGAAATTCTCAAATGGCAGAGGTAGGCAACCGTGGCTGACAGGGGAAGTTAGGGACTGCACTAAAGCCAAGGAAAGGGCATATAAGGTAGCAAAAATGAGTGGGGTTGGATGATCGGAAAGCTTTTAAAATCCAACAAAAGGCAACTAAAAAAGCCCTAAAAAGGGGAAAGATGAAATATTAGAGAAAACTAGCCAATAATATAAAGCACGATACGAAAAGTTTTATTTTCATTTATATGAAGAGTAAAAGGGAGGTGTGAGTTGATATTGGACCACTGGAAAATGATGCTGGTGAGGCAGTAATGGGTGACAAAGTAAAGGTAGGTGAACTTAATGGGTACTTTGCATCAGTCTCCTGTGGAAGACACTAGCAGTGTGCCAGAGGTCCGTGAGTGTCAGGGAGCAGGAGTGAGTGTTGTTGCTATTACAAAGCAAAAAGTGCCAGGCAAACTTACAGGTCTTAAGGTGGATAAGTCACCTGGAGCAAGTGGACTACATCCCCGAGTCCAGAGAGAGGTTGCTGAATAGATAACGGATACACTGGTCATGATCTTTCAAGAATCACTTGACTCTGGCACGGTCCCGGAGGACTGGAAGATTGCAAATGTTACTCCGCTCTTTAAGGGAGGAAGACAGAAGAGAGGAAATTATAGGCCAGTGAGCCTAACCTCAGTGGTTGGGAAGGTGTTGGAGTCTATTATTAAGGGTGAGGTTTGGGGGAACTTGGAGACTAATGATAAAATAAGTCAAAGTCAGCCTGGTTTCTGTAAAGGAGAATCTTGCCTGACAAATCTGTTGGAGTCCTTCGAGGAAGTAACAAGCAGGGTGGGCAAAGGAGAGGCAGTGGATGTGATTTACTTGGATTTTCAGAAGGCATTTGATAAGGTGTCACACATGAGGCTGCTTAACAAGATAAAATCCTATGGTATTACATCAGATATTACTGGCATGGATGGAGGAATGGCTGACAGACAGTGGGAATAAAAGGGGACTTTTCTGGTTGGCTGACAGTGACTCGTGGTGTTCCTCAGGGCTCAGTATTGGGACCGCTACTTTTCACATTGTCTGTCAGTGATTCGGATAATGGAATTGGTGGCTTTGTGGCAAAGTTTGCGGACGACATGAAGACTGGTGGAGGGGTAGGTAGTGCTGAGGAAGCAATGCGATTGCAGCAGGACTTAGACAAATTGAAGAATGGGGAAAAAGCGACAGATGGAATACGTTTTTGGGAAATGTACGATAATGCATTTTGGTAAAAGGAGCGATAGTGCGGACTATTATCTAAATGGGGAGAAGGTTCAAACATCAGAGGTGCAGAGGGACTTGGGAGTCCTCGTGCAAGACTCCCAGAAGGTTGGGTCTGTTGTAAAGAAGGCAAATGCAATGTTGGCATTTATTTCAAGGGGAATAGAATAAAAGCAAGGAGTTAATGCTGAGCCTTTATAAGACACTAGTCAGGACGCACTTGGAGTATTGTCAACAGTTTTACGTCTGATATCTCAGAAAGGATGAGTTGTCATTGGAGAGAGTCCAGAGGATGTTCATGAGGATGATTCCAAGACTGAAGAGGTTAACATCTGAGGAGCATTTGGCAGCTTTGGGCCTGTACTCAATGGAATTTAGAAGAATGTGGGGGGATCTTATTGAAACCTACTGCATGCTGAAAGGACTATATAGGGTGGATGTGGAGAGGATGTTTCCTATGGTGGGGGTATCCAGAACTAGAGGGCACAGCCTCAAAATTGAGGGTCAATCTTTTAGAATGGAGGCTGAGGAGGAATTTTTTTTTTAGCCAGAATCTGTGGATTCTGCCAGCTCTGCCACGGACTGTGGTGGAGGCCAAGTCTGTGGGTTAATTTAAAACAGAAGTTGATCGTTTCCTGATCGGTCGGGGCATGAAAGGATATGGAGAGAAGGTAGGTGTGTGGGGTTGAGTGGGATCCGGGATCAGCCATGATGGAATGGCAGAGCAGACTCGATGGGCTGAATGGCCTACTTCTGCTCCTATGTCTTATGGAATAAATGAAATAACAAAGAATGAACAAAGGACAAGAAGTTGTGGTTGTGTCACACTCAGACTGGAGATAAGCACATTCCAACGATAAGAATTGACCTATGAAATAGCCAGATTTAATCTGGGAAACTAAAAAGCTTCTAAAAATATACAGGACCAGCTACAGAAAATTCACTGAACAAGCACAGCTCGAGTGTAGAGCCAGAAGTTTTTCCCCAGGGTGGAAATCGCTAAACTTTAAGGGGGCATAACTTCAAGGGTGTTCTGAGGAGATTGTCAGTGCTGTTTTTTTCCCAACAGAAAGTGGATGTGTGGAACGCCATGCCAGGGGTGGTGGTAGAGGCAGATACATTAGGGGCATTTAGGAGACTCTTAGGCAAAGGGATAAAAGAAAAAAAATGGAGGGCTCTGTGGGAGGGAAGGGTTAGATCGAATACTTAGAGTAGGTTAAAGGACAGCACAAGATTGTGGGCCGAAGGGCCTGCACTGTGCTGCAGTGTTCTGTGTTTTAGATGGGCGATTATCTAAAACTTATAAACAAACAGGAAACGTGAAGCTACAGAAGAAAAAAAAATATTAATCCTATTAACAAGTCCCAGGCAGGCTGTTTTAATGGCTACCAAGTGAAGTCGGCTGCTGTCTCTTGTCAACGGCGTGCCCCCCCACCCCGACAAGCTCAGCCTCCCCCAGCCCCCCTCGGTGCGCGGTTTGAACAGGGGGTCGGCGAGGTGGTGCGGGCTGGCCCGACGGGTTCCTCAGACAGGGTGGGCCCACGGAAAGCGACCCGCCGGATCCAAGGGCCCTCTGATCCCATGCAGGTCACGACACGGAATCTGGCCCACAATATTGTCCCCAACTTGAAGCTGATTTATATTAAATCTCCTCCCCCCTGTGTAACTTCAAATCCCTCTACGGCCTTCAAAAGTATAGGTCTAACTGAAATCCTCTTGGTGACCCTCTTCTGTACCCTCCCTGCAATGGGGTGATTAGAATTCACAAAACTCTCCAAGCGTGGTTGGACTAAAGTTTTATATATCTGCAGCATGACTTCAGATATGCTGAACGCATATTAAAACCTGTAAACTACAATAAGAAGTGTTTGTGGACTCAGAAATTGGATGGCAGAGGAGAAGAAGCTGTTCCTGAATCGCTGAGTGGGTGTCTTCAGGCTCCTGTACCTCCTCCCTGATGGCAGAGGGGAAGAAGCTGTTCCTGAATCACTGAGTGTGTGTCTTCAGGCTCCTGTACCTCCTCCCTGATGGCAGAGGGGAAGAAGCTGTTCCTGAATCGTTGAGTGTGTGTCTTCAGGCTCCTGTACCTCCTCCCTGATGGCAGAGGGGAAGAAGCTGTTCCCGAAATGCTGCGTGTGTGTCTTCAGGCTCCTGTACCTCCTCCCTGACGGCAGAGGGGAAGAAGCTGTTCCTGAATCGTTGAGTGTGTGTCTTCAGGCTCCTGTACCTCCTCCCTGATGGCAGAGGGGAAGAAGCTGTTCCTGAATCGTTGACTGTGTGTCTTCAGGCTCCTGTACCTCCTCCCTGATGGCAGAGGTGAAGAAGCTGTTCCTGAATCGCTGAGTGTGTGTCTTCAGGCTCCTGTACCCCCTCCCTGATGGCAGAGGGGACGAAGCTGTTCCTGAATTGCTGATTGCGTGTCTTCAGGCTCCTGTACCCTGTCCCTGATGGCAGAGGGGAAGAAGCTGTTCCTGAATCGCTGAGTGTGTGCCTTCAGGCTCCTGTACCTCCTCCCTGATGGCAGAGGGGAAGAAGCTGTTCCTGAATCGTTGAGTGTGTGTCTTCAGGCTCCTGTACCTCCTCCCTGATGGCAGAGGGGAAGAAGCTGTTCCTGAATCGCTGAGTGTGTGTCTTCAGGCTCCTGTACCCCCTCCCTGACGGTGGCAATGGGAAGAGGACATGCCCCGGAAGGCCATCGTTCATTCATTCTGTGCCGTGCTGTATGACGTGGGTGATCACGATCTTTCCCTGGCTGTGACTGCTCTTGGCAAGTTTTTCTACAGAAGTGCTTTGCCATTGTCTTCGTCTGGGCCAGCGTGTCGTGACAAGACAGGTGATCAGTATCAATACTCTCCAGAGGTTGTCTACCTGGCGTCAGTGGTCGTATAACGAGGACTTGTGACGTGCACCGGATGCTGTACGAACATTCACCACCTGCCCCCATGGCTTCTCATGACACTGATCGGCGGGGGGGGGCTAAGCGGGTGCTACACCTCACCCAAAGGGTGACCTACAGGCCAGCGGAGGGAAGGAGCGCCTTACACCTCCCTCGGTAGAGATGCACCTCCACCCCTCTCCACTCTGCATAAAGTTATGTCCCCTCAATTGAGCCTTTTTCACCCGGGGGAGGGGGGAACGTCTCTGGCTGTCCACTCGATCTGTGCCTCTCATCATCACCCCTCAGCATCCCTCACTCCGAAGAGGAAAGCCCCCGCTCACTCGACCTCTCCTCATGAGACTTGCTGTCTAATCCTGGCAGCACCCTGGTGAATCTCCTCTGCACCCTCTCTAATCCTGGCAGCACCCTGGTGAGTCTCCTCTGCACCCTCTCTAATCCTGGCAGCACCCTGGTGAATCTCCTCTGCACCCTCTCTAATCCAGGCAGCATCCCGGTGAATCTCCTCTGCACCCTCTCTAATCCTGGCAGCATCCTGGTGAATCTCCTCTGCACCCTCTCTAATCCAGACAGCCTCCTGGTGAATCTCCTCTGCACCCTCTCTAATCCAGGCAGCGTCCTGGTGAGTCTCCTCTGCACCCTCTCTAATCCTGGCAGCACCCTGGTGAATCTCCTCTGCACCCTCTCTAATCCAGGCAGCACCCTGGTGAATCTCCCCTGCACCCTCTCCAATCCAGACAGCATCCTGGTGAATCTCCTCTGCACCCTCTCTAATCCAGGCAGCGTCCTGGTGAATCTCCCTCTGCACCCTCTCTAATCCCGGCAGCACCCTGGTGAATCTCCTCTGCACCCTCTCTAATCCAGGCAGCGTCCTGGTGAATCTCCTCTGCACCCTCTCCAATCCAGACAGCATCCTGGTGAATCTCCTCTGCACCCTCTCTAATCCAGGCAGCGTCCTGGTGAATCTCCCTCTGCACCCTCTCTAATCCCGGCAGCACCCTGGTGAATCTCCTCTGCACCCTCTCTAATCCAGGCAGCGTCCTGGTGAATCTCCTCTGCACCCTCTCGAGTCTGACCGCAACTGAATAGGACATTTTCAAGTGGGAGTCTAGCCAGAGCTGAAACGTTACCTCATGGCTCTTGAACCTCCTCCACCAACTGGTGGAGGCCAGCACACCAGATGCCTTCTTAACCACCGTATCAACTTAGAAGATATAAAATGCCTTGGGATTCTCCTGGACTCTGCTTGCTAGGAGTATTTTATGGCCACTTTAGGCCTTCGAATCGCGTGCTTGAGCCCTTTCCTGCTATCTTTAAAGGCCCAGTCTGATTTTAGCTTCCTAAACCTTACGTATGTTTCATTTTTATCCCTGTCTAAATTTAGATCCTCTCAGGTCATCCAAGGTTCCCTTATCTTCCCCGTCCTAGCTCCTCACTGGAAAATGCCAGTCCCGAACTCCGATCAGCCGGTCGCTTAAACAACTCCCAAGGTGGCATCTACTCCCAAGAAGTGCCTCCTAATTTGTGTCTTGTCATAATTTGCCCCAGTTTATTTACCATCCCTGGTCCCTTAACATTGTTACAGCCGGGGGAAGTAGTGGGGACAAGCTCCCAATGGCGTGCGTCTCAAATCGACTCTGACAACCAAGTCCGGCTCCTGGCCTTCACGAGTGGCTCAGCTACTAAGCCCAGCGGGTCCATTTCTACTGACGGGAGAAGGGGCAAAGGCGGGTTACCGGCAGCTTAAAACCAGTCGCTTCGGGCAGATGGGGCTCATCAGCCTTTCTCCATTTAGGAGAAAGGGAAGTCTGATGTCAAACCTTCACTGCCTTACGACTGTACCCTCTCAGGGGGAAGGCTTCAGGAGTGAACCCCGAAGGGAAGATCCGGTGCTGAGGTCCCACGTTGAGCTCAACGCTGACTGGCAACTCCTGTGGCGCTGCTGGTACCAAACAATGCCCGTCCCTGCCATTCCTTTGGGTTCATCAGCTGCGTGGAGAAGGGCAGCCCGCTACACGGGCAACAACTTGCTCTCCATATTGAACTGCCCTGGCCTGCGTACCTCGACAGCTGGGACGCAACGTCCGCGGTTGACCCTGACCCAGCGGAGAGCCTCACGTACCGACCCGCAAGGTCCGGTTTCATCCTTATTCGTGACTTCCTACAAACATAAATAGCTGGAGCGTGAGGCACGGGAGCAAGGTTAGGCTGCCTGGCCCATCGAGTCTGTTCCGCCACTCCACCACGGCGGGTTTACTACCCTCTCAACCCCATTCCCCCCACTTCTCCCCCATCACCCCGACTAATCAGGAACTGATCAACTCCACCTTAAGTATATCCGAATGCTTCCATTCCACTGATTCACCACCCTCTGTCTCCGTTCTGAAGAGACATCTCTCTCTTCTGGTCCTAGACTCCCCACCATAGGAAACATCCTCTCCACATCCACTCTATCTGTGTCCTCTGGTCCTAGACTCCCCCACTGTAGGAAACATTCTCTCCACATCCACTCTATCTGTGTCCTCTGGTCCCAGACTCCCCCACTATAGGAAACATCCTCTCCACATCCACTCTATCTGTGTCCTCTGGTCCCAGACTCCCCCACTATAGGAAACATCCTCTCCACATCCACTCTATCTGTGTCCTCTGGTCCTAGACTCCCCCACGACAGGAAACATCCTCTCCACATCCACTCTGTGCCCTCTGGTCCTAGACTCCCCCACTGTAGGAAACATCCTCTCCACATCCACTCCATCTGTGTCCTCTGGTCCAAGACTCCCCCACTGTAGGAAACATCCTCTCCACATCCACTCTATCTGTGTCCTCTGGTCCTAGACTCCCCACTGTAGGAAACATCCTCTCCACATCCACTCTATCTGTGCCCTCTGGTCCTAGACTCCCCCACTGTAGGAAGCATCCTCTCCACATCCAGTCTGTGCCCTCTGGTCCTAGACTCCCCCAGTATAGGAAACATCCTCTCCACATCCACTCTATCTGTGTTCTCTGGTCCTAGACTCCCCCACTGTAGGAAACATCCTCTCCACATCCACTCTATCTGTGTCCTCTGGTCCTAGACTCTCCCACTATAGGAAACATCCTCTCCACATCCACTCTATCTGTGTCCTCTGGTCCCAGACTCCCCCACTATAGGAAACATCCTCTCCACATCCACTCTATCTGTGTCCTCTGGTCCCAGACTCCCCCACTATAGGAAACTTCCTCTCCACATCCACTCTATCTGTGTCCTCTGGTCCTAGACTCCACCACGACAGGAAACATCCTCTCCACATCCACTCTGTGCCCTCTGGTCCTAGGCTCCCCCACTGTAGGAAACATCCTCTCCACATCCACTCCATCTGTGTCCTCTGGTCCAAGACTCCCCCACTGTAGGAAACATCCTCTCCACATCCACTCTATCTGTGTCCTCTGGTCCTAGACTCCCCACTGTAGGAAACATCCTCTCCACATCCACTCTATCTGTGCCCTCTGGTCCTAGACTCCCCCACTGTAGGAAGCATCCTCTCCACATCCACTCTATCTGTGTCCTCTGGTCCTAGACTCTCCCACTATAGGAAACATCCTCTCCACATCCACTCTATCTGTGTCCTCTGGTCCTAGACTCCCCCACGACAGGAAACATCCTCTCCACATCCACTCTATCTGTGCCCTCTGGTCCTAGACTCCACCACTATAGGAAACATCCGTTCCACATCCAGTCTATCTGTGTCCTCTGGTCCTAGACTCCCCCAGTATAGGAAACATCCTCTCCACATCCACTCTATCTGTGTTCTCTGGTTCTAGACTCCCCCACTGTAGGAAACGTCCTCTCCACATCCACTCTATCTGTGTCCTCTGGTCCTAGAGTCCCCCACTATAGGAAACATCCTCTCCACATCCACTCTATGCAGGCCTTTCAATATTCGATAGGTTTCAATGAGATCCCCTCTTTCTTCTCAGCTCTGGCGAGTGTAGGCCCAGAGGCCCAGAGCTGGCAGAGGTGCTCGTGTATTGTGGCCACGATTCCCAAAATCAGGGCTCAACTTGCTTTGCCAGCACGTTTTCGTGTATTAGGAATTTGCTGTGGTGTGCTGATCAGGGTATGACGTGCAAGGAAAACAATTATAAAGGATCAAATTAAAAAAACAAAGGAAGAAGGCACAATACGTGCACAAGTACATAGACACTGACGTGTCTTTACAGCGTGAACAGCATTAAATATTCGCCCACTGTCATGTCCGAGTTTGCCGCATCCGGTGCTCCTGGTGTGGCGTCTCGTATATCAGTGAGACCCGGCATAGATTGGGAGACTGCTTCCCCGAGCACCAGTCCGCTCGGAAAAGCGGGATCTCCCGGGGGGGGGGGGGGGGAGGCCACCCATTTCAATTCTGCTCCCCATTCCCATTCCGACGTGTTCACCTCCACTGTCACGATGAGGCCACCCTCAGGTTGGAGGAGAAACACCTCATATTCCGTCTGGGTAGCCTCCAACCTGATGGCATGAACATCGATTTCTCAAACTTCCAGGAATTGCCCCCCACCTTCACCATTTCCCCCTCTCACTTTATCTCCTTACCTGCCCATCATCTCCCTCTGGTGTTCCACCCTCTTCCCTTTCTTCCATGGTCTTCTCACAAACAAGAGAAAAATCTGCAGATGCTAGAAATCGGATGCTGGAACACGCGCAAAATGCTGGAGGAACTCAGCGGGCCGGGCAGCATCTATAGCAAAGAGTACAGTCGACGTTCCGAAAGGTCTTGGCCCGAAACGGCGACTGTTTACTCTTTTCCGTAGACACTGCCTGGCCTGCTGAGTTCCATCAGCGTTCTGTGTGTGTTGTTCTGGATTTCCAGCATCTGCAGACTTTCTCCTGTTCACGTTGATTGGCATTTAACCGGACACACATATACCACCAAACGAAACAGTGTTCCTCCGGACTGAGGTGCACAACACAGAACTTTTAACTCACGCGCAACACTTAAAGTAACGTTACTGCAAATAATTTAACAATCAATAATATATATTCCAGAAGACTGGCATTTAGCATAAGTTCATAAAGTAATTTATTTATTACCACAAATAATAATATATATTCCAGAAGATTAGCATTTAGCATAAGTTCATAAAATTGAAAGGAAATTTGTTATCAAACTACATTTTTGTGAACGTATACATTTTCCTGCGGGCATTCACAGTAAATACGAAGCAAGGAGTAAATAAGTAAATAAATAAGCAATAAATATGGAGAATATGCAATGAAGAGGCCTCGAAAGTGAGTCAGTAGTTTGTGCGAACACTTCGGTGATGGGGTGAGTGAAGTTATCCACCCTGGGTCAGGAGCCTGATGGTTGAGGGGTGATAACTGGCCTTGAACGCGCTGGTGTGGGTCCTGAGGCTCCTGCTCCTCCTTCCTCATGGCAGCAGCAAGAAGAGAGCATGCCCTGGACGACAGAAGTTCGAAAGTAAACAGAGTTAGCCCACTGGCGCTTCACAGGTGACGCGAGCTGGGAGTCCAGTCGTCTCACGGCCTGGGGGGGGGGTGGGGAAGAATCTGTTCCCCACCGAACTGTCCTCACGCTGCCTTACCTCCTGCCTGATGGCCGGGGGGGGGGGGGGGGGGGTCAAAGAGGTTGTGGTCGCGGATG
>NW_026781735.1:7500-12500 GCF_030144855.1 Hypanus sabinus | reverse complement strand
TGTTTCCTATAGTGGGGGAGCCTAGGACCAGAGGACACAGATACAGTGGATGTGGAGAGGATGTTTCATATAGTGGGGGAGTCTAGGTCCAGAGGACACAGATAGAGTGGATGTGGAGAGGATGTTTCCTATAGTGGGGGAGTCTAGGACCAGAGGACACAGATAGAGTGGATGTGGAGAGGATGTTTCCTATAGTGGGTAAGTCTAGGTCCAGAGGACACAGATAGAGTGGATGTGGAGAGGATGTTTCCTATAGTGGGGGAGTCCAGGACCAGAGGACACAGATAGAGTGGATGTGGAGAGGATGTTTCCTGTCGTGGGGGAGTCTAGGACCAGAGGACACAGAGTGGATGTGGAGAGGATGTTCCCTATAGTGGGGAGTCTAGGACCAGAGGACATAGATAGAGTGGATGTGGAGAGGATGTTTCCTATAGTGGGGGAGTCTAGGACCAGAGGACACAGATAGAGTGGATGTGGAGAGGATGTTTCCTATAGTGGGGGAGTCTAGGACCAGAGGACACAGATAGAGTGGATGTGGAGAGGATGTTTCCTATAGTGGGGGAGTCTAGGACCAGAGGACACAGATAGAGTGGATGTGGAGAGGATGTTTCCTATAGCAGGGGAGTCTAGGACCAGAGGACACAGAGTGGATGTGGAGAGGATGTTCCCTATAGTGGGGAGTCTAGGACCAGAGGACATAGATAGAGTGGATGTGGAGAGGATGTTTCCTATAGTGGGGGAGTCTAGGACCAGAGGACACAGATAGAGTGGATGTGGAGAGGATGTTTCCTATAGCAGGGGAGTCTAGGACCAGAGGACACAGATAGTGTGGATGTGGAGAGAATGTTTCCTATAGCAGGGGAGTCTAGGACCAGAGGACACAGATAGAGTGGATGTGGAGAGGATGTTCCCTATAGTGGGGAGTCTAGGACCAGAGGGCACAGATAGAGTGGATGTGGAGAGGATGTTTCCTATGGCGGGTAAGTCTAGGACCGGAGGGCACAGATAGAGTGGATGTGGAGAGGATGTTTCCTCTAGTGGGGGAGCCTAGGACCAGAGGACCCAGATACAGTGGATGTGGAGAGGATGTTTCATATAGTGGGGGAGTCTAGGTCCAGAGGACACAGATAGAGTGGATGTGGGGAGGATGTTTCCTATAGTGGGGGAGTCTAGGACCAGAGGACACAGATAGAGTGGATGTGGAGAGGATGTTTCCTATGGCGGGTAAGTCTAGGTCCAGAGGACACAGATAGAGTGGATGTGGAGAGGATGTTTCCTATAGTGGGGGAGTCTAGGACCAGGGGACACAGATAGAGTGGATGTGGAGAGGATGTTTCCTATGGCGGGTAAGTCTAGGACCAGAGGGCACAGATAGAGTGGATGTGGAGAGGATGTTTCCTATGGCGGGTAAGTCTAGGACCAGAGGGCACAGATAGAGTGGATGTGGAGAGGATGTTTCCTATAGTGGGGGAGTCTAGGACCAGAGGACACAGATAGAGTGGATGTGGAGAGGATGTTTCCTATAGTGGGGGAGTCTAGGTCCAGAGGACACAGATAGAGTGGATGTGGAGAGGATGTTTCCTATAGTGGGGGAGTCTAGGACCAGAGGACACAGATAGAGTGGATGTGGAGAGGATGTTTCCTATAGTGGGTAAGTCTAGGTCCAGAGGACACAGATAGAGTGGATGTGGAGAGGATGTTTCCTGTCGTGGGGGAGTCTAGGACCAGAGGACACAGATAGAGTGGATGTGGAGAGGAATGTTTCCTATGGCGGGTAAGTCTAGGTCCAGAGGACACAGAATAGAGGGGTGACCTATAGAACAGAGATGAGGAGGAATTTCTTTAGCCGGAGAGTAGTGAATCTGTGGAATTTGTTGCCACAGGCGGCTGTGGAGGCCAAGTCTTTATGTATATTTAAGGCAGAGGTTGATAGATTCTTGAAGGGACACAGGGAGAAGGCAGGAGTTTGGGTTGAGAAGATGAAATGGTGGAGCAGACTCGATGGGCCGAATGGCCCTATTCTGCTCCTATATCATACGGTCTGTTGGTCTTTATCATCTCGTACTCCTCCTTCGCTCCAAATGTCTGGGACTTCTCTGTTTCAGAGCTCCGTTCATACCCAGTGTGCCCTCTCTGGGAACCGATGTGACCTCCTCCCCTGTCAGTAGTGCAGCTCCTCCGCCTCTTGCCCCCACCCGCCCCCGTCACATCCGGAGCCAAGCTCGGCAGCGTTGAGCCCCCCAGTCCTGCCCCCCCCCCCCACCGTGCAACCAGGCGACATTAGCGGCCTGTCCTCGCCGATTTGGTTTGACGCAAACCACGCATTTCACCCCATGTGACAAGCAAAGCTAATCTTTATCTCTTCGATTCTCTACGCTTGACTATAACCCTGACACGCATACGACTTCATAGCGAGATTATGCTCCGATCTCCCTTCGTAGTGAGCCAGATCTCGGACAATGACGGTGATATCATTTTAGAGGACCCATGAAGAAAGCACGGCAGCGGGTCTGTCTCCTTAGCAGTTTGCGAGGGTTTGGCTTGTCAGCGAAAATTCTTGACAAACTTCTACAGTTGTGCGGTGGAGAGTATATTGTCTGGCTGCGTCACAGTCTGCGATGGAAACACTGATCTCCTTGGATGGAAAGTCCTGCAAGATGTAGTGGATACGTCCCAGTGCATGACTGGTAAAGTCTATTGGGCATGTCTACGTGGAACACAGTCGTAGGAAAGCAGCGTCCATCGTCAGGGACCCCCACCACCCAGGCCGTGCTCTCTTCTCACTGCTGCCATCAGGTAGAAGGTACAGGAGCCTCAGGATTTGCACCACCAGGTTCAGGTACAGTTACCACCCCTCAACCATCAGGAAGGAGGTACAGGAGCCTCAGGACCCACACCACCAGGTTCAGGAACAGTTTTAACCCCTCAATCTTCGGGAAGAGGTACAGGAGCCTCAGGACTCACACCACCAGGTTCAGGAACAGTTACTACCCCTCAACCATCAGGAAGGAGGTACAGGAGCCTCAGGACCCATACCACCAGGTTCAGGAACAGTTTTAACCCCTCAATCTTCGGGAAGGAGGTACAGGAGTCTCAGGACTCACACCACCAGGTTCAGGAACAGTTACTACCCCTCAACCATCAGGAAGGAGGTACAGGAGCCTCAGGACCCACACCACCAGGTTCAGGGACAGTTACTACCCCTCAACCATCAGGTAGAAGGTACAGGAGCCTCAGGACTCACACCACCAGGTTCAGGAACAGTTTTAACCCCTCAACCATCAGGTAGGAGATACAGGAGCCTCAGGGCTCGCTCCACCAGGTTCAGGAATAGTTTTAACCCCTCAACCATCAGGTAGGAGATACAGGAGCCTCAGGGCTCGCTCCACCAGGTTCAGGAACAGTTTTAACCCCTCAACCATCAGGAAGGAGGTACAGGAGCCTCAGGGCTCGCTCCACCAGGTTCAGGAACAGTTTTAACCCCTCAACCATCAGGAAGGATGTACAGGAGCCTCAGGGCTCGCTCCACCAGGTTCAGGAACAGTTTTAACCCCTCAACCATCAGGCTCCTGAACCAAAGGGGATAACTTCATCACCCCATTACTGAACTGTTCCCACAACCCATGGACTCACTCTCAAGGACTCTTCGTCTCAGGTTCTTGATGTTTATTTATTTTTTATGTTTGGTGTTTTTCTTTTTCTTTGTATTTACTGTGAACGCCCACAAGGAAACAATTCTCAGGGTTGTACGTGGTGACGTATCTGTGCTCCGAAAACAATAACTCGGAAACTCTGTAGCTCGGGTGTTTGATGGTCGGGTTGAGTTGTTCTCTGATTTGACGGTGCGAGAAGACATCGTCAATGTGCTGCCAGTTGTGGTGTGTCCTCCAGATGTTTGGCCTTCACGTGCTATCAACCAGCTCGTTGCTCGTCATTCCTGAAGCTCAGTTGTGACGTGGGAAGGAAATCTAATCGCTGATTGGCTGCGTGGGAAGGAAATCTAATTGCTGATTGGCTGAGTGGGAAGGAAATCTCATCGCTGATTGGCTGCGTGGGGAGGAAATCCCGTCACTGATTGGCTGCGTGGGAAGGAAATCTCGTCGCTGATTGGCTGCGTGGGGAGGAAATCTCATCACAGATTGGCTGCGTGGGGAGGAAACCTCATTGCCGATTGGCTGCGTGGCGAGCTCCACGCGTTGTGGTCTGGAACTTTACCCGCTTCGGCTCATTAGTAGCATCGAGGTCCAAGTGCCTGTTGAAGGAATTGTTGACGGGGAGACCACGCTTCCAGGGATCCTCTTGCATGCCGCGTGCTCACTTGCGCCACGGTGCCCAGCCGAGTTTGTGCCCCTCTCGACCTTCATGGGTCGAGACTAGGGAGAGCTGGTCACATTGCTTTGCGGTTGTCCACAGATCCTCTCCCGGTTTGGCCGACGTAATACCTGCTGCAGTCCCCGCACTGGATCTTGAAGACCGTGTTGGTCTTGATAACAAACTTACTTTGAATTTTCCCAGTGTACAGGAAGATCGAGAGTCTAGGGCATGGTGTCGAGATATCAACGCCCACCCCAGTGTCAGCAAGCATGGCCTGGTGGTATTGGCTGCTCGAGAGCCTTGGTGCGCGTGTCAACAACAATTTCTTTCCAGTCCAGACCAAGAGAGCGCAGGAGTGCCTCAGCTTAGTCAGGCCGTGAAGGGATGCAGGAGACTGAGGTGTGACCAAATGGCCTAATTCTACTTCCATGTCTTATCTGAGGTCAACGTGCTCAGATCGTCAAGGGAATTTGTTATGTTCCCAACAGCCCTTCTGAATTTTACTCGATGCTCCACAGAAATCTTCCTAGGCTCGGTACGGCAACTGCTCTGCCCGAGGCCGCAGGAAACCGCAGACAGTTGTGGTCACAGCTCGGCATGTCACGGAAACCAGCCTCCCCTCCGCGGACTCTGTCTACGCTCCCCACTGCCTCGGTAAAGTAGCCGGCGTCGTCAAAGACCCCACC
>NW_026781735.1:0-2500 GCF_030144855.1 Hypanus sabinus | reverse complement strand
GTCTTCACAGGACGGGTGACTTCGGGGCAGAGTCTTCACAGGACGGGTGACTTCGGGGCAGAGTCTTCACAGGACGGGTGTCTTCGGGGCAGAGTCTTCACAGGACAGGTGACTTCGGGGCAGAGTCTTCACAGGACGGGTGACTTCGGGGCAGAGTCTTCACAGGACGGGTGACTTCGGGGCAGAGTCTTCACAGGACGGGTGACTTCGGGGCAGAGTCTTCACAGGACGGGTGACTTCGGGGCAGAGTCTTCACAGGACGGGTGACTTCGGGGCAGAGTCTTCACAGGACGGGTGACTTCGGGGCAGAGTCTTCACAGGACGGGTGACTTCGGGGCAGAGTCTTCACAGGACGGGTGACTTCGGGGCAGAGTCTTCACAGGACGGGTGACTTCGGGGCAGAGTCTTCACAGGACGGGTGACTTCGGGGCAGAGTCTTCACAGGACGGGTGACTTCGGGGCAGAGTCTTCACAGGACGGGTGACTTCGGGGCAGAGTCTTCACAGGACGGGTGACTTCGGGGCAGAGTCTTCACAGGACGGGTGACTTCGGGGCAGAGTCTTCACAGGACGGGTGACTTCGGGGCAGAGTCTTCACAAGACGGGTGACTTCGGGGCAGAGTCTTCACAGGACGGGTGACTTCGGGGCAGAGTCTTCACAGGACAGGTGACTTCGGGGCAGAGTCTTCACAGGACGGGTGACTTCGGGGCAGAGTCTTCACAAGACGGGTGACTTCGGGGCAGAGTCTTCACAGGACGGGTGACTTCGGGGCAGAGTCTTCACAGGACGGGTGACTTCGGGGCAGAGTCTTCACAGGACGGGTGACTTCGGGGCAGAGTCTTCACAGGACGGGTGACTTCGGGGCAGAGTCTTCACAGGACGGGTGACTTCGGGGCAGAGTCTTCACAGGACGGGTGACTTCGGGGCAGAGTCTTCACAGGACGGGTGACTTCGGGGCAGAGTCTTCACAGGACGGGTGACTTCGGGGCAGAGTCTTCACAGGACGGGTGACTTCGGGGCAGAGTCTTCACAGGACGGGTGACTTCGGGGCAGAGTCTTCACAGGACGGGTGACTTCGGGGCAGAGTCTTCACAGGACGGGTGACTTCGGGGCAGAGTCTTCACAGGACGGGTGACTTCGGGGCAGAGTCTTCACAGGACGGGTGACTTCGGGGCAGAGTCTTCACAGGACGGGTGACTTCGGGGCAGAGTCTTCACAGGACGGGTGACTTCGGGGCAGAGTCTTCACAGGACGGGTGACCCCCCTCCCAGCCATTATCAAGACTCTTCAGAGATTGTCTGCCTGGCGTCACTGGTCGCAGAACCAGGACTTGTGATGTGCACCGGCTGCTCGTACGACCGTCCACTACCTGATCCCAGGCTTCACGTGACCCTGATTGGAGGGGGCGGGGGGCTAAAGCAGGGTCCAAGGGTGACCTGCAGGCGAGCGGAGGGAAGGAGCGCCTTACACCTCCTTTTGTTGAGACGTATCTCCTCCCCAACACCTGGGATACAGTACTGGCACAACAATATCCTACTGACGTATTGTATTGAAGCATTCAAACCTCCTAGTTCTGTCACAAACTAATGAAAATCTGCAGATGCTGGAGATCCCAGCAACACACACAGAATGCTGGAGGAACTCAGCAGGCCAGGCTGCATCAGCCCTGTCGAAGGGTCTCGGCCCGAAACATCGCCTGTTTACTCTTTCCCGTAGATGCTGCCTGACCCGCTGAGTTCCTCCAGCATTTTGTGTGTGCTCCTAGATCTCTGTCCGCTTTCAGTCCCTGTTCCGTTGGTCTGCGCGTCAGTTTGACGCTGTTACACCCAGTGATTGAACTGTTGGTTCACCTGTTGTTTCAGTATTCAGTTCAACAGGCATCACTGCCTGTTTCTTATTGGCACTGGACTGGGGATCTGCTGGTGTTGTGCTGTGGACAGGTGTGCAACTCAACAGACCTGCTGGTGTTGTACTGTGGACAGGATGCATCCCAGCAGACCTGCTGGTTCAGACTTGGGCAAGGGACACACCAGTTTGTGTAAACAGTACTCACTCACAGCTTTGCCCCATGAGGTAGAAACCGCTCACTCACACAACCAGCAGGAGACCTCCTTCACCTTAGCAGGAACCCCTCAATCCCAGCAGCCACCCCTTATCGTCAGCAGGGGAGCACCACAATCTAATAATTCCTGTATGCTGGGCAAGAACCCCTCCACAATCCCAGCAGGTTGACCTCTGATCCTAATAGAGAAGCTCTCAAATCCAAGCTGGAATCTCCCCACCACATGTTCACAGCTTGGTGCCCTTGATCCTAAACCCTCAGACAGAAAGCACCAGATCCCAGCAGGAGGAGGAGGGGCAGATTCTCTGGGGGGTGGTGGGGGTGGGGTGTAGTCTCAGCAGAGATTGAGATTCCAGGGAGAGGAATGATCTACAGGACTGGCAGATCAGACTCGGGGAGAACCCCCTCCCTCTCAACCTTCCCTCTTTCCCTGCCCTT
>NW_026781734.1:110000-194000 GCF_030144855.1 Hypanus sabinus | reverse complement strand
TGGGTAGGGTTTGAGAGAGAGATTGGGGATAGAATTGTGTTGGAGGAGAGATGGAGAGGACGGAGTGATTGCGGATAGAATGGTGTTGGGTAGAGTTTGAGAGAGAGATTGGGGATAGAATGGTGTTGTGTAGAGTTTGAGAGAGAGATTGGGGATAGAATTGTGTTGGAGGAGAGATGGAGAGGAGGGAGTAATTGGGGATAGAATGGTGTTGGAGTGGAGAGGGAGTGGAGGGAGTGAATGGGGAAAGAATGGTGTTGGGGAGAGATGGAGATGACGAAGGGGATAGGTTGTGTTTAGAATGGTGTTGGGTTAGATGGAGAGGAGGGTGTGATTGGGGATATAATGGTGTTGGGGTGAGATGGAGAGAAGGAAGGGGATGGATTGGGGATAGAATGATGTTGGGGAGATATGGAGAGTCGGGAGTGATTGGGGATAGAATTGTGTTGGTTTGAGATTGAGAGAGAGATTGTGGATAGAATGGTGTTGGAGGGGATATAGAGAGGAGGGAGTGATTGGGGATAGCATGTTGTTGCGGAGAGATTGAGAATGGGACATTGGGGATAGAATGGTGCTGGAGGAAAGAAGGAGAGGAGGGATTGTTTGGAGATAGTATTGTGTTGGTTTGAGATTGAGAGAGAGATTGGAGATAGAATGGTTTTGGAGGAGAAATGGAGAAGAGAGAGTGATTGCGGATAGAATGGTTTTGTTGAAAGATGGAGTGGAGGCAGTGATTGTGGATAGAATGTTGTTGGGGAGAGATGGAATGTAGGAAGGGTAAAGATTAGGGGATAGAATGGTTTTGGGGAGAGATGGAGAGGAGGAAGCGCTGTGATTTAGGGATAGATTTGTGCTGAGGCACGATGGAGTGGAGGATGGGGAGTGATTGGGGATAGAATGTTGTTGGGGATTGATGGGAGGAGGGAATGTTTGGGGTATAGAATATTGTTGTAGTGGAGAGGGAGAGGTGGGAGTGAATGGGGAAAGAATGGTGGAGAGATGGAGATGACGAAGGGGAGATGTTGGGGATTGAATGGTGTTGTGGAGAGATGGAGAGGAGGAAGCGCAGAGATTTTGGGATAGATTTGTGTTGAGGCAAGATGGAGTGTAGGAATGGGAGTGAATGGGGTAGAATGTTGGGGAGTGATGGGGAGGAGGGAAAGATTACGGGATAGGATGGTGTTGGAATGGAGTGGGAGAGGAGGGAGTGAGTGGGGAAAGAATGGTGTTGGGTTAGATGGAGAGGATGGAGTGATTGGGGATATAATGGTGTTGGGGCGAGATTTAGAATGAGAGATTAGGGATAGAATGGTGTTGGAGGAGAGATGGAGAGGAGTGAGTGATTGCGGATAGAATGGTTTTGTTGAAAGATGGAGAGGAGGCAGTGATTGTGGATAGAATGTTGTTGCGGAGGATGGAATGTAGGAAGGGTAAAGATTAGGGGATAGATGGAGAGGAGGAAGGAGAGCGATTGGGGATAGAATGGTTTTGGGGAGAGATGGAGAGGAGGAAGCGCTGTGATTTAGGGATATATTTGTGCTGAGGCACGATGGAGTGGAGGATGGGGAGTGATTGGGGACAGAATGTTGTTGGGGATTGATGGGAGGAGGGAAAGATTGGGGAATAGAATATTGTTGTAGTGGAGAGGGAGAGGTGGGAGTGAATGGGGAAAGAATGGTGGAGAGATGGAGATGACGAAGGGGAGATGTTGGGGATAGAATGATGTTGGGTTAGATGGAGAGGAGGGAGTGATTGGGGATAACATGATGTTGGGGAGAGCTGGAGAGTCGGGAGTGATTGGGGATAGAATGGTGTAGGGGTGAGATGGAGAGGAATGAGTGATTGGGGATAGAATGGTGTTAGTAAAAGGTGGAGTGGAGGGAGTGATTGGGGATAAAATGGTTTTGCAGTGGAGAGATGGAGAGGAGGGTGTCATTGGTGATAGAATGGTGTTGGGTTAGATGGCGAGGAGGGAGTGATTGGGAAAAGAATGGTGTTGGGTTAGATGGCGAGGAGGGAGTGATTGGGAATAGAATGGTGTTGTGTTAGGGAGAGGAGGGAGTGATTGGGGATATAATGGTGTTGGGGTGAGATGGAGAGGAGGAAGGGGATAGATTGGGGATTGAATGGTGTTTGGGAGAGATGGAGAGGAGGGAGTGATTGGGGATACCATGCAGTTGGGGAGAGATGGATTGTCGGGATGACTGGGGATAGAATGGTGTTGGGGAGAGATGGTGAGGAGCGAGCGATAGATGTTAGCATAGTTTTGTGTTAGTTTGTGAGGAGGGAGTGATTGGGTATAGAATGATGTTGGGGAGAGATGGAGAGGAATGAGTGATTGGGGATAGAATGGTGTTAGGAAAAGTTGAAGAGTAGGTATTGATTGGGGATAGAATGATGTTGGGGAGAGATGGAGAGGAGGAACCGCAGAGATTTATAGATAGCATGGTGTTGAGGCAAGTTGGAGAGGAGGAAGGGGAGTTATTGGGGGATAGAATAGTGTTGGAGTTGAGAGGGAGAGGAGGGAGTGAGTGGGGAAAGAATGGTGTTGGGGAAAGATGGAGATGACGAAGGTTATATGTTGGGGATTGAATGGTGTTGTGGAGAGATGGAGAGGAGGAAGCGCAGAGATTTTGGGATTGATTTGTGTTGAGGCAAGATGGAGTGTAGGAATGGGAGTGAATGGGGTAGAATGTTGGGGAGTGATGGGGAGGAGGGAAAGATTGCGGGATAGGATGGTGTTGGAATGGAGTGGGAGAGGAGGGAGTGAGTGGGGAAAGAATGGTGTTGGGTTAGATGGAGAGGATGGAGTGATTGGGGATATAATGGTGTTGGGGCGAGATTTAGAATGAGAGATTAGGGATAGAATGGTGTTGGAGGAGAGATGGAGAGATTGCGGATAGAATGGTTTTGTTGAAAGATGGAGAGGAGGCAGTGATTGTGGATAGAATGTTGTTGCGGAGAGATGGAATGTAGGAAGGGTAAAGATTAGGGGATAGATGGAGAGGAGGAAGGAGAGCGATTGGGGATAGAATGGTTTTGGGGAGAGATGGAGAGGAGGAAGCGCTGTGATTTAGGGATAGATTTGTGCTGAGGCACGATGGAGTGGAGGATGGGGAGTGATTGGGGATAGAATGTTGTTGGGGATTGATGGGAGGAGGGAAAGATTGGGGAATAGAATATTGTTGTAGTGGAGAGGGAGAGGTGGGAGTGAATGGGGAAAGAATGGTGGAGAGATGGAGATGACGAAGGGGAGATGTTGGGGATAGAATGATGTTGGGTTAGATGGAGAGGAGGGAGTGATTGGGGATAAATGATGTTGGGGAGAGATGGAGAGTCGGGAGTGATTGGGGATAGAATGGTGTAGGGGTGAGATGGAGAGGAATGAGTGATTGGGGATAGAATGGTGTTAGTAAAAGGTGGAGTGGAGGGAGTGATTGGGGATAAAATGGTTTTGCAGTGGAGAGATGGAGAGGAGGGTGTCATTGGTGATAGAATGGT
Source organism: Hypanus sabinus (assembly GCF_030144855.1). NCBI lineage: Eukaryota > Metazoa > Chordata > Chondrichthyes > Myliobatiformes > Dasyatidae > Hypanus > Hypanus sabinus. The sequence goes on along the minus strand of NW_026781734.1, from coordinate 190,499 downwards.
GTTGGGTTAGATGGCGAGGAGGTAGTGATTGGGAAAAGAATGGTGTTGGGTTAAATGGCGAGGAGGGAGTGATTGGGAATAGAATGGTGTTGTGTTAGGGAGAGGAGGGAGTGATTGGGGATATAATGGTGTTGGGGTGAGATGGAGAGGAGGAAGGGGATAGATTGGGGATTGAATGGTGTTTGGGAGAGATGGAGAGGAGGGAGTGATTGGGGATACCATGCATTTGGGGAGAGATGGAGTGTCGGGATGACTGGGGATAGAATGGTGTTGGGTTAGATGGAGAGGAGGGAGTGATTGGGGATAACATGATGTTGGGGAGAGATGGAGAGTCGGGAGTGATTGGGGATAGAATGGTGTAGGGGTGAGATGGAGAGGAATGAGTGATTGGGGATAGAATGGTGTTAGTAAAAGGTGGAGTGGAGGGAGTGATTGGGGATAAAATGGTTTTGCAGTGGAGAGATGGAGAGGAGGGTGTCATTGGTGATAGAATGGTGTTGGGTTAGATGGCGAGGAGGTAGTGATTGGGAAAAGAATGGTGTTGGGTTAGATGGCGAGGAGGGAGTGATTGGGAATAGAATGGTGTTGTGTTAGGGAGAGGAGGGAGTGATTGGCGATATAATGGTGTTGGGGTGAGATGGAGAGGAGGAAGGGGATAGATTGGGGATTGAATGGTGTTTGGGAGAGATGGAGAGGAGGGAGTGATTGGGGATACCATGCAGTTGGGGAGAGATGGAGTGTCGGGATGACTGGGGATAGAATGGTGTTGGGGAGAGATGGTGAGGAGCGAGCGATAGATGTTAGCATAGTTTTGGGTTAGTTTGTGAGGAGGGAGTGATTGGGTATAGAATGATGTTGGGGAGAGATGGAGAGGAATGAGTGATTGGGGATAGAATGGTGTTAGGAAAAGATGGAGAGTAGGTAGTGATTGGGGATAGAATGTTGTTGGGGAGTGATGGGAGGAGGGATAGATTGGGGGATAGAATATTGTTGTAGTGGAGAGGGAGAGGAGGGAGTGAGTGGGGAATGAATGGTGGAGAGATTGAGATGACGAAGGGGAAATGTTGGGGATAGAATGATGTTGGGTTAGATGGAGAGGAGGGAGTGATTGGGGATAACATGATGTTGGGGAGAGATGGAGAGTCGGGAGTGATTGGGGATAGAATGTGGTTGGTGAGAGATGTAGACCGAGAGATTGGGCATAGAATGTTTTTGCCGTGTGGAGATGGAGAGGAGGGACTGATTCGGGATAGAATAGTTTTGGATGGGTTCGATGGAGAGGAGGGACTCATTGTGGATAGAATGGTGTTGTAAGAGAGAGATGGAGAGGGGGAAGTGATTGGGTATAGAATAGTAGAGAGAGATGGAGAGGAGGAACCGCAGAGATTTAAGGATAGAATGGTGTTGAGGCAAGATGGAGAGGAAGAAGGGATGAGATTGGGGGATAGAATGGTGTTTGGGAGAGATGGAGTGGAGGAACCGCAGAGATTTAGGGATAGAATGGTGTTGAGGCAAGCTGGAGAAAAGGAAGGGGAGTGATTGGGGGATAGAATGTTTTTGGAGTTGAGAGTGAGAGGAGGGAGTGAGTGGGGAAAGAATGGTGTTGGGTATAGATGGAGATGACGAAGGGAATATGTTGGGGATAGAATGGTGTTGGGGAGAGATGGAGAGGAAGGAGTGATTGGGTATAGAATGATGTTGGGGTGAGATTTAGAATGAGAGATTGGGGATAGAATGGTGTTGGAGGAAAGATGGATAGGAGGGAGTGATTGGGGATAGAATGTTGTTGTGTAGAGTTTGAGAGAGTGATTGGGGATAGAATGGTGTTGGAGGAGAGATGGAGAGGAGGGAGTGATTGCGGATAGAATGGTGTTGGGTAGAGTTTGAGAGAGAGATTGGGGATAGAATTGTGTTGGAGGAGAGATGGAGAGGAGGGAGTGATTGGGGATAGAATGGTGTTTGTGAGAGTTGGAGTGTAGGAAGTGTAAAGATTATGGGATAGGTGGTGTTTGGGAGAGATGGAGTGGAGGAAGGAGCGATTGGGGATAGAATGGTTTTGGGGAGAGATGGAGAGGAAGAAGCGCAGAGATTTAGGGATAGATTTGTGCTGAGGCACGATGGAGTGGAGGATGGGGAGTGATTTGGGATAGAATGTTGTTGGGGATTGATGGGAGGAGGGAAAGATTGGGGAATAGAATATTGTTGTAGTGGAGAGGGAGAGGTGGGAGTGAATGGGGAAAGAATGGTGGAGAGATGGAGATGACGAAGGGGAGATGTTGGGGATAGAATGATGTTGGGTTAGATGGAGAGGAGGGAGTGATTGGGGATAACATGATGTTGGGGAGAGATGGAGTGTCGGGAGTGATTGGGGATAGAATGGTGTAGGGGTGAGATGGAGAGGAATGAGTGATTTGGGGATAGAATGGTGTTAGTAAAAGGTGGAGTGGAGGGAGTGATTGGGGATAAAATGGTTTTGCAGTGGAGAGATGGAGAGGAGGGTGTCATTGGGGATAGAATGATGTTGGGTTAGATGGCGAGGAGGGAGTGATTGGGAAAAGAATGGTGTTGGGTTAGATGGAGAGGAGGGAGTGATTGGGGATATAATGGTGTTGGGGTAAGATGGAGAGGAGGAAGGGGATAGATTGGGGATTGAATGGTGTTTGGGAGAGATGGAGAGGAGGGAGTGATTGGGGATAGCATGCAGTTGGGGAGAGATGGAATGTCGGGATGACTGGGGATAGAATAGTGTTGGGGAGAGATGGTGAGGAGCGAGCGATAGATGTTAGCATAGTTTTGGGTTAGTTTGTGAGGAGGGAGTGATTGGGTATAGAATGTTGTTGGGGAGAGATGGAGAGTAATGAGTGATTGGGATAGAATGGTGTTTGGAAAAGATGGAGAGGAGGTAGTGATTGGGGATAGAATGATGTTGGGGAGAGATGGAGAGGAGGAAGCGCAGAGATTTTGGGATAGATTTGTGTTGAGGCAAGATGGAGTGTAGGAAGGGGAGTGAATGGGGTAGAATGTTGGGGAGTGATGGGGAGGAGGGAAATATTGTGGGATAGAATGGTGTTGGAATGGAGTGGGAGAGGAGGGACTAGGTGGGGAAAGAATGGTGTTGGGTTAGATGGAGAGGATGGAGTGATTGGGGATATAATGGTGTTGGGGCGAGATTTAGAATGAGAGGTTGGAGGAAACATGGAGAGGAAGGAGTGATTGGGGTTAGAATGGTGTTGGGTAGAGTATGAGAGAGAGTGATTGGGGATAGAATGGTGTTGGAGGAGAGATGGAGAAGAGGGAGTGATTGGGGATAGAATGGTTTTGGGGAGAGATGGAGAAGAGAGAGTGATTGGGGATAGAATGGTGTTGGGGAGAGATTGAATGGAGCAAGGGTAAAGATTGGGGAATAGAATGGTGTTTGTGAGAGATGGACAGGTGGAAGGAGAGCGATTGGGGATAGAATGGTTTTGGGGAGAGATTGAGAGTTGGGTGAGATTGGGGAATAGAATGGTGTTGTAGAGGAGAGATGGAGAGAAGGGATTGATTGGGGATAGAATGGTGTTGGAGGGGTGAGATGGAGAGGAGGGAGTGATTGGGTACAGAATAGTAGGGAGAGATGGAGAGGAGGATGGGATGAGATTGGGGGACAGAATGGTGTTGGGGAGAGATGGAGAGGAGGAACCGCAGAGATTTATAGATAGCATGGTGTTGAGTCAAGTTGGAGAGGAGGAAGGGGAGTTATTGGGGGATAGAATAGTGTTGGAGTTGAGAGGGAGAGGAGGGAGTGAGTGGGTAAAGAATGGTGTTGGGGATAGATGGAGATGAGGAAGGTTATATTTTGGGGATAGAATGGTGTTGTGGAGAGATGGAGAGGAGGGAGTGCTTGGGGATAGAATGGTGTTGGAGGAAAGATGGATACGAGGGAGTAATTGTGGATAGAATGGTGTTGGGTAGAGTTTGAGAGAGAGATTCGGGATAGAATGGTGTTGGAGGGGAAAGATTGAGAGGAGGGAGTGATTGGGGATAGTATAGTAGATAGAGTTGGAGAGGGGGAAGGGATGAGATTGGGGGATAGAATGGTGTTGGGGAGAGATGGAGAGGAGGAAGCGCAGAGATTTAGGGATCGATTTGTGTTGAGGTAAGATGGAGTGTAGGAAGGGGAGTGAATGGGGTAGAATGCTGGGGAGTGATGGGGAGGAGGGAAAGATTGGGGGATAGAATGGTGTTGGAGTGGAGAGGGAGAGGAGTGAGTTAGTGGGAAAAGAATGGTCTTGGGGTGAGATGGAGATGACGAATGGGACAGGTTTAGGAGAGATGGAGATGACGAATGGGATAGGTTTAGGAGAGATGGGGATGACGAATGGGATAGGTTGGGGAGAAATTTCTTTGGGGTTAGATGGAGAGGGGGTAGTAATTTTGGATGTAATGGTGTTGGGGTGAGATTTAGAATGAGAGATTGGGGATAGAATGGTGTTGTAGGAATGATGGAGAGGAAGGAGTGATTGGGGTTAGAATGGTGTTGGGTAGAGTTTGAGAGAGTGTGATTGTGCATAGAATGGTGTTCGAGGAGAGATGGAGAGGAGGTAGTGATTGGCGATAGAATGGTTTTGTTGAAAGTTGGAGAGGAGGGATTGATTGCGGATAGAATGGTTTTGTTGAAAGACGGAGAGGAGGGTGTGATTGTGGATAGAATGTTGTTGGGGAGAGATGGAATGTAGGACGGGTAAAGATTAGGGGATAGATGGAGAGGAGGAAGGAGAGCGATTGGGGACTGAATGGTTTTGGGGAGAGATGGAGAGGAGGAAGCGCTGTGATTTAGGGATAGATTTGTGCTGAGGCACGATGGAGTGGAGGAAGGGGAATGATTGGGGTTAGAATGTTGTTTCCGGAGTGATGGGAGGAGGGAAAGATTGGGGGATAGAATATTGTTGTAGTGGAGAGGGAGAGGAGGGAGTGAGTGGGGAAAGAATGGTGGAGAGATTGAGATGACGAAGGGGAAATGTTGGGGATAGAATGATGTTGGGTTAGATGGAGAGGAGGGAGTGATTGGGGATATAATGGCGTTGGGGTGAGATGGAGAGGAGGAAGGGGATGGATTGTGGATAGCCTGGTGTTGGGGAGAGATGGAGAGTCGGGAGTGATTGAGGATATAATTGTGTTGGTTTGAGATTGAGAGAGAGATTGTGGATAGAATGGTGTTGGAGGGGATATAGAGAGGAGGGAGTGATTGGGGATAGAAAGGTGTTGGAGGAGAGATGGAGAGGAGGGGGTGATTAGGGATAGAATAGTAGGGAGAGATGGAGAGGATGAAGGGATGAGATTGGGTGATAGAATGGTGTTTGGGAGAGATGGAGAGGAGGAACCGCAGAGATTTACGGATAGAATGGTGTTGAGGCAAGCTGGAGAAAAGGAAGGGGAGTGATTGGGGGATAGAATGGTTTTGGAGTTGAGAGTGAGAGGAGGGAGTGAGTGGGGAAGAATGGTGTTGGTTATAGATGGAGATGACGAAGGGGATATGTTGGGGATAGAATGGTGTTAGTAAAAGGTGGAGTGGAGGGAGTGATTGGGGATAAAATGGTATTGCAGTGGAGAGATGGAGAGGAGGGTGTCATTGGGGATAGAATGGTGTTGGGTTAGATGGCGAGGAGGGAGTGATTGGGAATAGAATGGTGTTAGGAAAAGATGGAGAGGAGGTAGTGATTGGGGATAGAATGATGTTGGGGAGAGATGGAGAGGAGGAAGCGCAGAGATTTTGGGATAGATTTGTGTTGAGGCAAGATGGAGTGTAGGAAGGGGAGTGAATGGGGTAGAATGTTGGGGAGTGATGGGGAGGAGGGAAAGATTGGGGGATAGAATGGTGTTGGAATGGAGTGGGAGAGGAGGGACTAGGTGGGGAAAGAATGGTGTTGGGTTAGATGGAGAGGATGGAGTGATTGGGGATATAATGGTGTTGGGGCGAGATTTAGAATGAGAGATTAGGGATAGAATGGTGTTGGAGGAAACATGGAGAGGAAGGAGTGATTGGGGTTAGAATGGTGTTGGGTAGAGTATGAGAGAGAGTGATTGGGGATAGAATGGTGTTGGAGGAGAGATTGAATGGAGCAAGGGTAAAGATTGGGGAATAGAATGGTGTTTGTGAGAGATGGACAGGTGGAAGGAGAGCGATTGGGGATAGAATGGTTTTGGGGAGAGATTGAGGGTTGGGTGAGATTGGGGAATAGAATGGTGTTGGGTTGAGATGGAGAGGAGGAAGGGGCGAATTTGGGAGATAGAATGTTGTTGGAGAGGAGAGATGGAGAGAAGGGAGTGATTAGGGATAGAATGGTGTTGGAGGCGTGAGATGGAGAGGAGGGAGTGATTGGGTACAGAATAGTAGGGAGAGATGGAGAGGAGGATGGGATGAGATTGGGGGACAGAATGGTGTTGGGGAGAGATGGAGAGGAGGAACCGCAGAGATTTATAGATAGCATGGTGTTGAGGCAAGTTGGAGAGGAGGAAGGGGAGTTATTGGGGGATAGAATGGTATTGGAGTTGAGAGGGAGAGGAGGGAGTCAGTGGGGAAAGAATGGTGTTGGTGATAGATGGAGATGACGAAGGTTATATGTTGGGGATAGAATGGTGTTGTGGAGAGATGGAGAGGAGGGAGTGCTTGGGGATAGAATGGTGTTGGAGGGGAAAGATTGAGAGGAGGGAGTGATTGGGGATAGTATAGTAGATAGAGTTGGAGAGGGGGAAGGGATGAGATTGGGGGATAGAATGGTGTTGGGGAGAGATGGAGAGGAGGAAGCGCAGAGATTTAGGGATCGATTTGTGTTGAGGTAAGATGGAGTGTAGGAAGGGGAGTGAATGGGGTAGAATGCTGGGGAGTGATGGGGAGGAGGGAAAGATTTGGGGATAGAATGGTGTTGGAGTGGAGAGGGAGAGGAGTGAGCTAGTGGGAAAAGAATCGTCTTGGGGTGAGATGGAGATGACGAATGGGACAGGTTTAGGAGAGATGGAGATGTCGAATGGGATATGTTTAGGAGAGATGGTGATGACGAATGGGATAGGTTGGGGAGAGAATTCTTTGGGGTTAGATGGAGAGGGGGGAGTAATTGGGGATGTAATGGTGTTGGGGTGAGATTTAGAATGAGAGATTGGGGATAGAATGGTGTTGTAGGAATGATGGAGAGGAAGGAGTGATTGGGGTTAGAATGGTGTTGGGTAGAGTTTGAGAGAGAGTGATTGTGCACAGAATGGTGTTCGAGGAGAGATGGAGAGGAGGGAGTGATTGGGGATAGAATGGTTTTGTGGAAAGATGGAGAGGAGGGTATGATTGGGAATAGAATGGTGTTGGGGAGAGTTTGAATGGAGGAAGGGTAAGGATTGGGGGATAGAATGGTGTTTGGGAGAGATAGAGAGGAGGAAGCCGAAAGATTCAGGGATGGAATGGTGTTGAGGCAAGATGGAGAGGAGGAAGGGGAGTGATTGGGGATAGGATGTTGTTGGGAAGTGATGGAGAGGAGGGAGAGATTGGGTGATAGAATGGTGTTTTGGGTGAGATGGAGAGTAGGGAGTGATTGGGTATAGAATGATGTTGGGCAGAGGGAGAGCAGGGAATGATGAGGGATAGAAAGGTGTTGGGGAAAGATGGAGTGGAGGGAGTGATTGGGGATAGAATGGTGTTGGGGAGAGATGTAGAGTGAGAGAATGGGGATAGAATGATTTTACAGTGGAGAGATGGAGAGGAGGGAGTGAGTGGGGAAAGAATGGTGGAGAGATTGAGATGACGAAGGGGAAATGTTGGGGATAGAATGATGTTGGGTTAGATGGAGAGGAGGGAGTGATTGGGGATATAATGGTGTTGGGGTGAGATGGAGAGGAGGAAGGGGATGGATTGGGGATAGAATGGTGTTGGGGAGATATGGAGAGGAGGGAGTGATTGTGGATAGCCTGGTGTTGGGGAGAGATGGAGAGTCGGGAGTGATTGGGGATAGAATTGTGTTGGTTTGAGATTGAGAGAGAGAGATTGTGGATAGAATGGTGTTGGAGGGGTTATAGAGAGGAGGGTGTGATTGGGGATAGAAAGGTGTTGGAGGAGAGATGGAGAGGAGGGAGTGATTGGGGATAGCATGTGGTTGGTGAGAGATGTAGAGAGAGAGAGATTGGGGATAGAATGATTTTACAGAGGAGAGTTGGAAAGGAGAGTGTCATTGGGGATAGAATGTTGTTGGGGAGAGATGGAGAAGAGTAAGCACAGAGATTTAGTGATAGATTGGTGTTGAGGCAAGATGGATGGAGGCAGGGGAGGGATTGGGGATAGAATGTTGTTGGGCAGTGATGGGGAGGTGGGAAAAATTGGGGGAGAGAATGGTGTTGGAGGAGAGATGGAGAGGAGGGAGTGATTGCGAATAGAATGGTTTTGTTGAAAGATGGAGAGGAGGCAGTGATTGTGGATAGAATGTTGTTGGGGAGAGATGGAATGTAGGAAGGGTAAAGATTAGGGGATAGATGGAGAGGAGGAAGGAGAACGATTGGGGATAGAATGGTATTGGGGAGAGATGGAGAGGAGGAAGCGCTGTGATTTAGGGATAGATTTGTGCTGAGGCACGATGGAGTGGAGGAAGGGGAATGATTGGGGATTGAATGTTGTTGGGGAGTGATGGGAGGATGGAAAGATTGAGGGATAGAATATTGTTGTAGTGGAGAGGGAGAGGAGGGAGTGAGTGGGGAAAGAATGGTGGAAAGATTGAGATGACGAAGGGGAAATGTTGGGGATAGAATGATGTTGGGTTAGATGGAGAGGAGCTAGTGATTGGGGATATAATGGTGTTGGGGAGATATGGAGCGGAGGGAGTGATTGGGGATAGCCTGGTGTTGGGGAGAGATGGAGAGTCGGGAGTGATTGGGGATAGAATTGTGTTGGTTTGAGATTGAGAGAGAGATTGTGGATAGAATGGTGTTGGGGGGTATATAGAGAGGAGGGAGTGATTGGGGATAGAATGTGGTTGGTGAGTGATGTAGACAGAGAGATTGGGCATAGAATGTTTTTGCCGTGGAGAGATGGAGAGGAGGGACTGATTGGGGATAGAATGGTTTTGGAGGGGTTCGATGGAGAGGAGGGAGTCATTGTGGATAGAATGGTGTTGGAAGAGAGAGATGGAGAGGAGGGGGTGATTAGGGATAGAATAGTAGGGAGAGATGGAGAGGATGAAGGGATGAGATTGGGGGATAGAATGGTGTTTGGGAGAGATGGAGAGGAGGAACCGAAGAGATTTAAGGATAGAATGGTGTTGAGGCAAGCTGGAGAAAAGGAAGGGGAGTGATTGGGGGATAGAATGGTTTTGGATTTGCGAGTGAGAGGAGGGAGTGAGTGGGGATAGAATGGTGTTTGGGAGAGATGGAGAGGAGGAACCGCAGAGATTTAGGGATAGAATGGTGTTGAGGCAAGCTGGAGAAGAGGAAGGGGAGTGATTGGGGGATAGAATGGCTTTGGAGTTGAGAGTGAGAGGAGGGAGTGAGTGGGGAAAGAATGGTGTTGGGTATAGATGGAGATGACGAAGGGGATATGTTGGGGATAGAATGGTGTTGGGGAGAGATGGAGAGGAGGGAGTGATTGGGGATAGAATGATGTTGTGGTGAGATTTAGAATGAGAGATTGGGGATAGAATGTTGTTGGAGGAAAGATGGATAGGAGGGAGTAATTGGGGATAGAATGGTGTTGGGTAGAGTTTGAGAGAGAGATTGAGGATAGAATTGTGTTGGAGGAGAGATGGAGAGGAGGGAGTGATTGGGGATAGAATGTGGTTGGTGAGTGATGTAGACAGAGAGATTGGGCATAGAATGTTTTTGCCGTGGAGAGATGGAGAGGAGGGACTGATTGGGGATAGAATGGTTTTGGAGGGGTTCGATGGAGAGGAGGGAGTCATTGTGGATAGAATGGTGTTGGAAGAGAGAGATGGAGAGGAGGGGGTGATTAGGGATAGAATAGTAGGGAGAGATGGAGAGGATGAAGGGATGAGATTGGGGGATAGAATGGTGTTTGGGAGAGATGGAGAGGAGGAACCGAAGAGATTTAAGGATAGAATGGTGTTGAGGCAAGCTGGAGAAAAGGAAGGGGAGTGATTGGGGGATAGAATGGTTTTGGAGTTGCGAGTGAGAGGAGGGAGTGAGTGGGGATAGAATGGTGTTTGGGAGAGATGGAGAGGAGGAACCGCAGAGATTTAGGGATAGAATGGTGTTGAGGCAAGCTGGAGAAGAGGAAGGGGAGTGATTGGGGGATAGAATGGCTTTGGAGTTGAGAGTGAGAGGAGGGAGTGAGTGGGGAAAGAATGGTGTTGGGTATAGATGGAGATGACGAAGGGGATATGTTGGGGATAGAATGGTGTTGGGGAGAGATGGAGAGGAGGGAGTGATTGGGGATAGAATGATGTTGTGGTGAGATTTAGAATGAGAGATTGGGGATAGAATGTTGTTGGAGGAAAGATGGATAGGAGGGAGTAATTGGGGATAGAATGGTGTTGGGTAGAGTTTGAGAGAGAGATTGAGGATAGAATTGTGTTGGAGGAGAGATGGAGAGGAGGGAGTGATTGGGGATAGAATGGTGTTGGGGAGAGTTGGAGAGTCGGGAGTGATTGGGGATAGAATTGTGTTGGTTTGAGATTGAGAGTGAGATTGTGGATAGAATGGTGTGGGAGGGGATATAGAGAGGAGGGAGTGATTGGGGATAGAATGTGGTTGGTGAGAGATGTAGACAGAGAGATTGGGCATAGAATGTTTTTGCCGTGGAGAGATGGAGAGGAGGGACTGATTGGGGATAGAATGGTTTTGGAGGGGTTCGATGGAGAGGAGGGAGTCATTGTGGATAGAATGGTGTTGGAAGATAGAGATGGAGAGGCGGGGGTGATTAGGGATAGAATAGTAGGGAGAGATGGAGAGGATGAAGGGATGAGATTGGGGGATAGAACTGTGTTTGGGAGAGATGGAGAGGAGGCACCGCAGAGATTTAGGGATAGAATGGTGTTGAGGCAAGCTGGAGAAAAGGAAGGGGAGTGATTGGGGTATAGAATGGTTTTGGAGTTGAGAGTGAGAGGAGGGAGTGAGTGGGGAAAGAATGGTGTTGGGTATAGATGGAGATGACTAAGGGGATATGTTGGGGATAGAATGGTGTTGGGGAGAGATGGAGAGGAGGGAGTGATTGGGGATAGAATGATGTTGTGGTGAGATTTAGAATGAGAGATTGGGGATAGAATGGTGTTGGAGGAAAGATGGATAGGAGGGAGTGATTGGGGATAGAATGGTGTTGTGTAGAGTTTGAGAGAGTGATTGGGGATAGAATTGTGTTGGAGGAGAGATGGAGAGGAGGGAATGATTGGGGATAGAATGGTGTTGTGTTAGGGAGAGGAGGGAGTGATTGGGGATAGAATGGTGTTGGGTAGAGTTTGAGAGAGAGATTGGGGATAGAATTGTGTTGGAGGAGAGATGGAGAGGAGGGAATGATTGGGGATAGAATGGTGTTGGGGAGAGTTGGAGTGTAGGAAGGGTAAAGATTATGGGATAGGTGGTGTTTGGGGGAGATGGAGTGGAGGAAGGAGAGCGATTGGGGATAGAATGGTTTTGGGGAGAGATGGAGAGAAGAAGCGCAGAGATTTAGGGATAGAATTGTGCTGAGGCACGATGGAGTGGAGGAAGGGGAATGATTGGGGACAGAATGTTGTTGGGGATTGATGGGAGGAGGGAAAGATTGGGGAATAGAATATTGTTGTAGTGGAGAGGGAGCGGTGGGAGTGAATGGGGAAAGAATGGTGGAGCGATGGAGATGACGAAGGGGAGATGTTGGGGATAGAATGATGTTGGGTTAGATGGAGAGGAGGGAGTGATTGGGGATAACATGGTGTTGGGGAGAGATGGAGAGTCGGGAGTGATTTGGGATAGAATGGTGTTGCCGAGAGATGGAGAGGTGGAAGTGTAAAGATTGGGAGATGGAAAGGTCTTGGAGTGGAGAGGGAGAGGAGGGAGTGAGTGGGAAAAGAATGGTGTTGGGGATAGATGGAGATGACGACGGGGATAGGTTGGGGATAGAATTGTGTTGGGGAGAGATGGAGAGGAATGAGTGATTGGGGATAGAATGGTGTTAGTAAAAGGTGGAGTGGAGGGAGTGATTGGGGATAAAATGGTTTTGCAGTGTAGAGATGGAGAGGAGGGTGTCATTGGGGATAGAATGGTGTTGGGTAAGATGGCGAGGAGGGAGTGATTGGGGATAGATTAGTTTTGGGTTAGTTTGAGAGGTGGGAGTGATTGGGTATAGAATGGTGTTGGGGAGAGATGGAGAGGAATGAGTGATTGAGGATAGAATGGTTTTGTGGAAAGATGGAGAGTACGGAGTGATTGGGGATAGAATGGTGTTAGGGAGAGATGGAGCGGGGGTGAGATTGGGGAATAGAATGGTGTTGGGTTGAGATGGAGAGGAGGAAAGTGAGAATTTGGGGGATAGAATGGTGTTGGAGGAAAGATGGAGAGGAAGGAGTGATTGGGGATAGAATGGTTTTGTGGAAAGATGGAGAGGTCGGAGTGATTGGGGATAGAATGGTGTTAGGGAGAGATGGAGAGGAGGTAGGAGAGCGATTGGGGATAGAATGTTTTTGGGGAGAGATGGAGAGGGGGTGAGATTGGGGAATAGAATGGTGTTGGGGTGAGATGGAGAGGAGGAAAGTGAGAATTTGGGGGATAGAATATTGTTGGAGAGGAGAGATGAGGAGGAGTGTTTTATTGGGTATAGAATGGTGTTGGGGAGGGATGGAGAGGAATGAGTGTTTGTGGATAGTATAGTGTTAGTTAATGATGGAGAGGAGGGAGTGATTGGGGATAGAATGTGGTTGGTGAGAGATGTAGAGAGAGAGATTGGGGATAGAATGCTTTTACAGCGGAGAGATGGAAAGGAGGGTGTCATTGGGGGATAGAATGTTGTTGGGGAGAGTTGGAAAGGAGGAAGCGCAGAGATTTAGGGACAGATTGGTGCTGAGGCAAGATGGATGGAGGAAGGGAAGGGATTGGGGATAGAATGTTGTTGGGGAGTGATGGGGAGGAGAAAGAGATCGGTGGATAGAATGGTGTTGGTGAGAGATGGAGAGGAGGAAGGGGAAAGATTGGGGATAGAATGGTGTTGGGGAGAGATATAGAATGATAGATTGGGGATAGAATGGTGTTGGAGGAAAGATGGATAGGAGGGATTAATTGGGGATAGAATGTTTTTGGGTAGTGTTTGAGAGGGTGAGATTGGGGATAGCATGGTTTTGGGGAGAGATTGAGAGGCGGGTGTGCTTGGGAATAGAATGATGGTGTGGAGATATTGAGAATGTGACATTCCGGATAGAATGCTGCTGGAGGAAAGTAGGAGAGTAGGGATTGATTGGGGCTAGAATGGTGTTGGTTTCAGATTGAGAGAGAGTGATTGGGGATAGAATAGTAGGGAGAGATGGAGAGGAGGAAGGGATGAGATTAGGGGATAGAATGGTGTTGAGGCAAGATGGAGAGGACGAAGGGGAGTGGTTGTGGGATAGAATGGTGTTGCCGAGAGATGGAGAGGTGGAAGTGTAAAGATTGGGAGATGGAAAGGTCTTGGAGTGGAGAGGGAGAGGAGGGAGTGAGTGGGAAAAGAATGGTGTTGGGGATAGATGGAGATGACGACGGGGATAGGTTGGGGATAGAATTGTGTTGGGGAGAGATGGAGAGGAATGAGTGATTGGGGATAGAATGGTGTTAGTAAAAGGTGGAGTGGAGGGAGTGATTGGGGATAAAATGGTTTTGCAGTGTAGAGATGGAGAGGAGGGTGTCATTGGGGATAGAATGGTGTTGGGTAAGATGGCGAGGAGGGAGTGATTGGGGATAGATTAGTTTTGGGTTAGTTTGAGAGGTGGGAGTGATTGGGTATAGAATGGTGTTGGGGAGAGATGGAGAGGAATGAGTGATTGAGGATAGAATGGTTTTGTGGAAAGATGGAGAGTACGGAGTGATTGGGGATAGAATGGTGTTAGGGAGAGATGGAGCGGGGGTGAGATTGGGGAATAGAATGGTGTTGGGTTGAGATGGAGAGGAGGAAAGTGAGAATTTGGGGGATAGAATGGTGTTGGAGGAAAGATGGAGAGGAAGGAGTGATTGGGGATAGAATGGTTTTGTGGAAAGATGGAGAGGTCGGAGTGATTGGGGATAGAATGGTGTTAGGGAGAGATGGAGAGGAGGTAGGAGAGCGATTGGGGATAGAATGTTTTTGGGGAGAGATGGAGAGGGGGTGAGATTGGGGAATAGAATGGTGTTGGGGTGAGATGGAGAGGAGGAAAGTGAGAATTTGGGGGATAGAATATTGTTGGAGAGGAGAGATGAGGAGGAGGGTTTTATTGGGTATAGAATGGTGTTGGGGAGGGATGGAGAGGAATGAGTGTTTGTGGATAGTATAGTGTTAGTTAAAGATGGAGAGGAGGGAGTGATTGGGGATAGAATGTGGTTGGTGAGAGATGTAGAGAGAGAGATTGGGGATAGAATGCTTTTACAGCGGAGAGATGGAAAGGAGGGTGTCATTGGGGGATAGAATGTTGTTGGGGAGAGTTGGAAAGGAGGAAGCGCAGAGATTTAGGGATAGATTGGTGCTGAGGCAAGATGGATGGAGGAAGGGAAGGGATTGGGGATAGAATGTTGTTGGGGAGTGATGGGGAGGAGAAAGAGATCGGTGGATAGAATGGTGTTGGTGAGAGATGGAGAGGAGGAAGGGGAAAGATTGGGGATAGAATGGTGTTGGGGAGAGATATAGAATGATAGATTGGGGATAGAATGGTGTTGGAGGAAAGATGGATAGGAGGGATTAATTGGGGATAGAATGTTTTTGGGTAGTGTTTGAGAGGGTGAGATTGGGGATAGCATGGTTTTGGGGAGAGATTGAGAGGCGGGTGTGATTGGGAATAGAATGATGGTGTGGAGATATTGAGAATGTGACATTCCGGATAGAATGGTGCTGGAGGAAAGTAGGAGAGTAGGGATTGATTGGGGCTAGAATGGTGTTGGTTTCAGATTGAGAGAGAGTGATTGGGGATAGAATAGTAGGGAGAGATGGAGAGGAGGAAGGGATGAGATTAGGGGATAGAATGGTGTTGAGGCAAGATGGAGAGGACGAAGGGGAGTGGTTGTGGGATAGAATGGTGTTGCCGAGAGATGGAGAGGTGGAAGTGTAAAGATTGGGAGATGGAAAGGTCTTGGAGTGGAGAGGGAGAGGAGGGAGTGAGTGGGAAAAGAATGGTGTTGGGGATAGATGGAGATGACGACGGGGATAGGTTGGGGATAGAATTGTGTTGGGGAGAGATGGAGAGGAGGGAGTGATGGGGATAGAAAGGTGATGGGGAGAGATGGAGAGGAGGGAGTGATTGGGGATAGCATGTTGTTGGGGTGAGATTTAGAATGGGGATAGAATGGTGTAGGAGGAAAGATGGATACCGGGGAGTAATTGTGCATAGAATGGTGTTGGGTAGAATTTGAGAGAGAGATTGGGGATAGAATGGTGTTGGAGGAGAGATGGAGACGAGGGAGTGATTGGGGATAGAATGGTTTTGTGGAAAGATGGAGAGGAGGGAGTGATTGGGGATAGAATAGTATGTGGAGATGGAGAGGAGGAAGGGATGAGATTGGGGTATAGAATGTTGTTGGGGAGTGATGGGGTGGTGGGAAAAATTGGGGGATAGAATGGTTTTGGAGTGGAGAGGGAGAGGAGTGAGTGAGTGGGGAATGAGTGGTGATGGGGAGAGATGGAATTGATGAAGGGATAGGATGGGGATAGAATGGTGTTGGGTTAGATGGAGAGGAGGGAGTGATTGGGGATAGAATGGTGTTGGGGATAGATGGAGAGGAGGAAGGGGATAGATTGGCGATAGAATCGTTTTGGGAGAGGGAATGGAGGAAGGGTAAAGATTGGGGGATAGATTGGTGCTTGTGAGAGATGGAGAGGTGGAAGGAGAGCGATTGGGGATAGAATGGCTTTGGGGAGAGATAGAGAGGAGGGAGAGATTGGGGAATAGAATGGTGTTGGAGTGGAGAGATGGAGAGGAGGGAGTGATTGGGGATATAATGTTGTTTGGGAAAGATGGAGAGGAGGAAGTGTAGTGATTGGGAATGGAATGTTGTTGCGGAGTGATGGAAAGGAGGGAGAGATCGGTGCATAGAATGCTGTTGCGGAGAGAGGAGGAAGGGGAATGCTTGGAGATAGAAGGGTGTTGGAGTGGAGAGGGAGAGGAGGGAGTGATTGGGGTTAGAATAGCGTTGGAGAGAGATTTAGAGGAGGAAGGGGATAGGTTGGGGATAGAATGGTGTTGGGGAGAGATGGAGAGCAGGGAGTGATTGGGGATAGCTTGGTGTTGGAGAGAGATGGAGAGCAGGAAGCGCAGATATTTAGTGATAGATTTGTGTTGAGGCAAGATCGAGTGGAGGAAGGGGAGTGATTAGGGATAGAATGTTGTTGGGGAGTGATGGGGAGGAGGGACAGATTGGGGGAAATGATGGTTTTGGAGTTGAGACGGAGAGGAGGGAGCGAGTGGGGAAAGAATGGTGTTGTGGAGAGATTGAAAAGATGAATGGGATAGGTTGGGGATAGAATGGTGTTGTGTTAGATTGAGAGGAGGGACCGCGTGGGGATATAATGGAGTTGGGGTGAAATGGAGAGGAGTAAGGGGATAGATTGGGGATAGAATGGTGTTGGGGAGAGATGGAGAGTCGGGAGTGGTTTGGAATAGAATGGTGTTGGGGAGAGATGGAGAGGAGGGAGTGATTGGGGGTAGAATGTGGTTGGTGAGAGATGTAGACAGAGAGAGTGGGCATAGAATGTTTTTGCCGTGGAGAGATGGAGAGGAGGGACTGATTTGGGATAGAATGGTGTTGGAGGGGTTCGATGGAGAGGAGGGAGTCATTGTGGATAGAATGGTGTTGGAAGAGAGAGATGGAGAGGAGGATGTGATTGGGGATAGAAGAGTAGGGAGAGATGGAGAGGAGGAAGGGATGAGATTGGGTGATAGAATGGTGTTTGGGAGAGATGGAGATGAGGAACCGCAGAGATTTAGGGATAGAATGGTGTTGAGAAGAGATGGAGAGGAATGAGTGATTGGGGATAGAATGTGTTTGGGGAGAGATGTAGATTGAGAGATTGTGGATAGAATGGCATTGCAGTGGAGAGATGGAGAGGAGTGTGTCATTGGGGATAGAATGGTGTTGCGGAGAGATGGAGAGGAGGAAGCGCAGAGATTTAGTTATAGATTTGTGTTGAGGCAATATGGAGTGTAGGAAGGGAAGTGATTGGTGTAGAATGTTGGGGAGTGATGGGGAGGAGGGAAAGATTGGGGGATAGAATGGTGTTGGAGTGGAGAGGGAGAGGAGGGAGTGAGTGGGGAAAGAATGGTGTTGGGGAGAGATGGAGATGACGAAGGGGATAGGTTGGGGATAGAATAGTGCTGGGTTAGTTGGAGAGGAGGGAGTGATTGGGGATAGAATGGTGTTGGAGGAGAGATGGAGAGGAGGGAGTGATTGGGGATAGAATGGTGTTAGAAAGAGAAGGAGCAGAGGAAGGAGAGCGATTGGGATAGAATGGTTTTGGGGAAAGATGGAGAGGAGGAAGGGTATAGATTGGGGATAGAATGGTGTTGGGACAGATGGAGAGGAGGGAGTGATTGGCTATGGCATAGTTTTGGGTTAGTTTGAGAGGAGGGAGTGATTGGTTATAGAATGGTGTTGGGGAAAGATGGAGAGGAATAAGTGATTGGGGATAGAATGGTGTTAGGTAAATATGGAGAAGAGGGAGTGATTGGGGATAGAATGTGGTTGGGGATATATGTAGAGAGAGTGAATGGGGATAGAATGGTGTTAGGGAGAGATGGAGCAGAGGAAGGAGAGCGATTGGGGATAGAATGGTTTTGGGGAAAGCTGGAGAGGAGGAAGGGGATAGATTGGGGCTAGAATGGTGTTGGGGGAGATGGAGAGGAGGGAGTGATTGGGTATAGAATGGTGTTGGGGAAAGATGGAGAGGAATGAGTGATTGCGGATAGAATGGTGTTAGTTAAATATGGAGAGGAGGGGGTGATTGGGGATAGAATGTGGTTGGCGAGATATGTAGAGAGAGAGATTGGGGATAGAATGGTTTTGCAGTGGAGAGATGGAGAGGAGGGTGTGATTGGGGATAGAATAGTAAGTAGAGATGGAGAGGCGGAAGGGAAGAGATTGGGGGATAGAATGGTGTTGGGGAGAGATGGAGAGGAGGAAGCGCATAGATTTAGGGATAGATTTGTGTCGAGGCAAGATGGAGAGGAGGAAGTCGAGTGATTGGGGATAGAATGGTGTTGGAGGAAAGATGGAGAGGAAGGAGTGATTGGGGTTAGAATGGTGTTGGAGGAGAGATGGAGAGGAGGGAGTGTTTGGGGATAGAATGGTTTTGTGGAAAGATGGAGAGGACGGAGTGATTGGGGATAGAATGGTGTTAGGGAGAGATGGAGAGGAGGATGGAGAGCGATTGGGGATAGAATGGTTTTGGGGAGAGATGGAGAGGGGGGTGAGATTGAGGAATAGAATGGTGTTGGGGTGAGATGGAGAGGAGGAAAGTGAGAATTTGGGGGATAAAATGTTGTTGGAGAGGAGCGATGGGGAGGAGGGTTTTATTGTGTATAGAATGGTGTTGGGGAGGGATGGAGAGGAATGAGTGATTGTGGATAGAATAGTGTTAGTTAAAGATGGAGAGGAGGGAGTGATTGGGGACAGAATGTGGTTGGTGAGAGATGTAGAGAGAGAGATTGGGGATAGAATGCTTTTACAGTGGAGAGATGGAAAGGAGGGTCTCATTGGGGTAGAATGTTGTTGGGGAGAGATATAAAGGAGGAAGCGTAGAGATTTAGGGATAGATTGGTGTTGAGTCAAAATGGATGGAGGAAAGGAAGGGATTGGGGATAAAATGTTGTTGGGGAGTGATGGGGAGGAGAAAGCGATCGGTGGATAGAATGGTGTTGGGGAGAGATGGAGAGGAGGAAGGGGAAAGATTGGGGATAGAATGGTGTTGGGGAGAGATGGAGAGGAAGAAGGGGAAAGATTGGGGATAGAATGGTGTTGGGGAGAGAAATAGAATGATAGATTGGGGATAGAATGGTGTTGGAGGAAAGATGGATAGGAGGGAGTAATTGGGGATAGAATGTTTTTGGGTAGTGTTTGAGAGGGTGAGATTGGGGATAGCATGTTGTTGGGGAGAGATTGAGAGGCGGGTGTGATTGGGAATAGAATGAAGTTGGGGAGAGTTTGGGAATGGGATATTCGGGATAGAATGGTGCTGGAGGAAAGAAGGAGAGGAGGGATTGATTTGGGATAGAATGGTGTTGGTTTGAGATTGAGAGAGTGATTGGGGATACATTGGTGTTGGAGGAAATATGGGGAGGAGGGAGTGATTGGGGATAGAATAATGTTGGCGAGAATACGAGCAGGGAGAGATTGGGGATAGAAAGGTGATGGGGAGAGTGAGAGGAGGGCGTGATTGGCGATATAATGTTGTTAGGGAGAGATGGAGAGGAGGAAGCGGAGAGATTGAGGGTTAGAATGGTGTTGCGGCAAGATGGAGAGGAGGAAGGAGAGTGATTGGGGATGGAATGCTTTTGGGGAGTGATGGAGAGGAGAAAGAGATCGGTGGATAGAATGGTGTTGGGGAGAGATGGAGAGGAGGAAGGGGATAGATTGGGGATAGAATGGTGTTGGGACAGATGGAGAGGAGGGAGTGATTGGCTATGGCATAGTTTGGGGTTAGTTTGAGAGGAGGGAGTGATTGGGTATAGAATGGTGTTGGGGAAAGATGGAGAGGAATGAGTGATTGGGGTTAGAATGGTGTTAGGTAAATATGGAGAGGAGGGAGTGATTGGGGATAGAATGTGTTTGGGGAGATATGTAGAGAGAGTGATGGGGGATATAATGGTGTTAGGGAGAAATGGAGCAGAGGAAGGAGAGCGATTGGGGATAGAATGGTTTTGGGGAAAGCTGGAGAGGAGGAAGGGGATAGATTGGTGATAGAATGGTGTTGGGAGAGATGGAGAGGAGGGAGTGATTGGGGATGGCATAGTTTTGGGTTAGTTTGAGAGGAGGGAGTGATTGGGTATAGAATGGTGTTGGGGAAAGATGGAGAGGAATGAGAGATTGCGGATAGAATGGTGTTAGGTAAATATGGAGAGGAGGGGGTGATTGGGGATAGAATGTGGTTGGGGAGATATGTAGAGAGAGAGATTGGGGATAGAATGGTTTTGCAGTGGAGAGATGGAGAGGAGGGAGTGATTGGGGATAGAATAGTAAGTAGAGATGGAGAGGCAGAAGGGAAGAGATTGGGGGATAGAATGGTGTTGGGGAGAGATGGAGAGGAGGAAGCGCATAGATTTAGGGATAGATTTGTGTCGAGGCAAGTTGGAGAGGAGGAAGGCGAGTGATTGGGGATAGAATGGTTTTGGAGGAGAGATGGAGAGGAAGGAGTGATTGGGGATAGAATGGTGTTGGAGGAGAGATGGAGAGGAGGGAGTGATTGGGGATAGAATGGTTTTGTGGAAAGATGGAGAGGACGGAGAGATTGGGGACTGAATGGTGTTAGGGAGAGATGGAGAGGAGGATGGAGAGCGATTGGGGATAGAATGGTTTTGGGGAGAGATGGAGAGGGGGTGAGATTGGGGAATAGAATGGTGTTGGGGTGAGATGGAGAGGAGGAAAGTGAGAATTTGGGGGATAGAATGTTGTTGGAGAGGAGCGATGGGGAGGAGGGTTTTATTGTGTATAGAATGGTGTTGGGGAGGGATGGAGAGGAATGAGTGTTTGTGGATAGAATAGTGTTAGTTATAGATGGAGAGGAGGGAGTGATTGGGGACAGAATGTGGTTGGTGAGAGATGTAGAGAGAGAGATTGGGGATAGAATGCTTTTGCAGCGGAGAGATGGAAAGGAGGGTGTCATTGGGGATAGAATGTTGTTGTGGAGAGTTGGAAAGGAGGAAGCGCAGAGATTTAGGGATAGATTGGTGTTGAGGCAAGATGGATGGAGGAAGGGAAGGGATTGGGTATAGAATGTTGTTGGGGAGTGATGGGGAGGAGAAGGAGATCGGTGGATAGAATGGTGTTGGGGAGAGATGGAGAGGAGGAAGGGGAAAGATTGGGGATAGAATGGTGTTGGGAGAGATGGAGAGGAGGAAGGGGAAAGATTGGGGATAGAATGGTGTTGGGGAAAGATATAGAATGATAGATTGGGGATAGAATGGTGTTGGAGGAAAGATGGATAGGAGGGAGTAATTGGGGATAGAATGTTTTTGGGTAGAGTTTGAGAGAGTGAGATTGGGGATAGCATGGTTTTGGGGAGAGATTGAGAGGCGGGTGTGATTGGGAATAGAATGATGGTGTGGAGATATTTAGAATGTGACATTCGGGATAGAATGGTGCTGGAGGAAAGTAGGAGAGTAGGGATTGATTGGGGCTAGAATGGTGTTGGTTTCAGATTGAGAGTGAGTGATTGGGGATAGAATAGCAGGGAGAGATGGAGAGGAGGAAGGGTTGAGATTAGGGGATAGAATGGTGTTGAGGCAAGATGGAGAGGACGAAGGGGAGTGATTGTGGGATAGAATGGTGTTGCGGTGAGATGGAGAGTTGGAAGGGTAAAGATTGGGAGATGGAAAGGTCTTGGAGTGGAGAGGGAGAGGAGGGAGTGAGTGGGAAAAGACTGGTGTTGGGGATAGATGGAGATGACGACGGGGATAGGTTGGGGATAGAATTGTGTTGGGGAGAGATGGAGAGGAGGGAGTTATTGGGGATAGAATTGTGTTGGGGTGAAATTTAGAATGAGAGATTGGGGATAGAATGATGTTCGAGGAAAGATGGATAGGAGGGAGTAATTGGGGATAGAATGTTGTTGGGTAGAGTTTGAGAGAGAGAGATTGGGGATAGCATGTTGTTGGGGTGAGATTGAGAGGCGGGTGTGATTGGGAATAGAATGAAGTTGGGGAGAGTTTGGGAATGGGATATTCGGGATAGAATGGTGCTGGAGGAAAGAAGGAGAGGAGGGATTGATTTGGGATAGAACGGTGTTGCTTTGAGATTGAGAGAGATATTGGGGATAGATTGGTGTTGGAGGAAATATGGGGAGGAGGGAGTGATTGGGGATAGAATAATGTTGGCGAGAATGAGAGCAGGGAGAGATTGGGGATAGAAAGGTGTTGGGGAGAGTGAGAGGAGTGTTTGATTGGCGATATAATGTTGTTTGGGAGAGATGGAGAGGAGGAAGCGGAGAGACTGAGGGTTAGAATGGTGTTGAGGCAAGATGGAGAGGAGGAAGGGGAAAGATTGGGGATAGAATGGTGTTGGGGAGAGATGGAGATGAGGAAGGGGAGTAATTGGGGATAGAATGTTGTTCGGGAGTGATGGAGAGGATGGAGATTGGCGGATGGAATATTGTTGTGGGTGAGATGGAGAGTAGGAACTGATTCAGGATAGAATGGAGTTGGAGAGTGATTGAGAATGAGAGATTTGGCATAGAATGGTGTTTGCGAGATTTGGAGACAAGGGAGTGACTGGATATAGAATGGAGTTGGGGAGAGATGGAGAGGAGGGAGTGATTGGGGATTGAATGGTGTTAGGTAAAGATGGAGAGGAGGGAGTGATTGGGGATAGAATTGGGGTGAGATGTAGAGAGAGAGTTTGGGGATTGAATTGTTTTACAGTGGAGAGATGGAGAGGAGGGAGTGATTGGGGATAGAATGGTGTTGGAAGGGAGAGATGGAGAGGAGAGTGTGATTGGGGATAGAATGGTTTTGGTTTGAGATTGAGAGGGAGATTGGGGATAGATTGGTGTTGGAGGAGATATGGAGAGGAGGGAGTGATGGGGATAGAAAGGTGATGGGGAGTGTGAGAGGAGGGCGTGATTGGCGATATAATGTTGTTAGGGAGAGATGGAGAGGAGGAAGCGGAGAGATTGAGGGTTAGAATGGTGTTGAGGCAAGATGGAGAGGAGGAAGGAGAGTGATTGGGGATGGAATGTTGTTGGGGAGTGATGGAGAGGAGAAAGAGATCGGTGGATAGAATGGTGTTGGGGAGAGATGGAGAGGAGGAAGGGGAAAGATTTGGGATAGAATGGTGTTGGGGAGAGATGGAGAGGAGGGAATGACTGGGGATAGCATGGTTTTGGGGAGAGATTGAGAGGCGGGTGTGATTGGGAATAGAATGATGGTGTGGAGATATTGAGAATGGGACATTCGGGATAGAATGGTGCTGCAGGAAAGAAGGAGAGTAGGGATTGATTGGGTATAGAATGGTGTTGGTTTGAGATTGAGAGAGAGATTGGGGATAGAATAATTTTGGGGAGAGGGAGAGCAGGGAGAGACTGGGGATAGAAAGGTGATGGGGAGAGTGAGAGGAGGGAGTGATTGGGGATATAATGTTGTTTGTGAGAGATGGATAAGTGGAACCAGAGAGATTGAGGGATAGAATGGTGTTGAGGCAAGATGGAGAGGATGAAGGAGAGTGATTTGGGATGGAATGTTGTTGGGGAGTGATGGAGAGGAGAAAGAGATCGGTGGATAGAATGGTGTTGTGGAGAGATTGAGAGGAGGAAGGGGATAGATTGGGGATAGAATGGAGTTGGGGAGAGATGGAGAGGAGGAAGGTGATAGATTGGGGATATAATGGTGTTGGGGAGAGATGGAGAGGAGGGAGTGATTGGGTATAGAATGTGGTTGGGGAGAGATGTAGAGAGAGATTGGGGATAGAAAGGTTCTGTAGTGGTGAGATGGAGAAGAGGGTGTCATTAAGGATAGAATGGTGTTGGAGGGGAGAGATTGAGAGGAGGGAGTGATTGGGGATAGATTAGTAGGTAGAGATGGAGAGGGGGAAGGGATGAGATTGGGGGATAGAATGGTGTTGAGGCAAGGGAGAGTAGGAAGGAGAGTGATTGGTGATGGAATGTTTTTAGGGAGTGATGGGGAGGAGGGAGAGATCGGTGGATAGAATGGTGTTGGGGAGAGATGGAGAGGAGGAAGGGGAGTGATTGTGGGATTGAATGGTTTTGCGGAGAGATGGAGAGGTGGAAGTGGAAAGATTGGGGGATAGAATAGTGTTGGTGTGGAGAGGGAGAGGAGGGCATGATTGGGGATAGAATGGTGTTGAGGTGAGATTTAGAATGAGAGATTGGGGATAGAATGTTGCTGGAGGAATGATGAATAGGAGGGAGTAATTGGGGATAGAATGTTGTTGGGTAGAGTTTGAGAGAAAGAGATTGGGGATAGCATGGTGTTGGGGAGAGATTGAGAGACGGGTGTGATTGGGAATAGAATGATATTGGGGAGAAATTGAGAATGGGACATTCGGGATAGAATGGTGCTGGACGAAAGAGGAAGAGGAGGGATTGATTGGGGATAGAAAGGTTTTGGTTTGAGATTGAGAGAGAGATTGAGGGATAGAATGGTGTTGGGGAGTGGGAGTGGAATGAGTGATTGGGGATAGAATGGTGTTAGGTAAAGATGGAGAGGAGGGAGTGATTGGGGATTGAATAATAGGTAGTGATTGAGAGGAGGAAGGAATGTGATTGGGGAATATAATGGTGTTTGGGAGAGTTGGAGAGGAGGAAGCGCAGAGATTTTGGGATAGATTTGTGTCGAGGCAAGTGGAGGAAGCGGAGTGATTGCGAATAGAATGTTGTTGGGGTGTGATGGGGAGGAGGGAAAGATTGGGGGATTGAATGGGGTTGGAGTGGAGAGGGAGAGAAGGGAGTAAACGGGAAAGAATTGTGTTGGGGAGAGATGGAGATGACGAATGGGATAGGTTGGGGATAGAATTGTGTTTGGTTAGATAGAGAGGAGGGAGTGATTGTGGATAGAATGGTGTTGGGGAGATGGGGAGGAGGGAGCGATTGGGGATAGAATGTTGTTGGGGAGTGATGGAGAGGAGGGTGAGATTGGCGGATTGAATGGTGTTGTGGGTGAGATGGAGAGTAGGGACTGATTGAGGATAGAATGGTGTAGGAGAGAGATGGAGAGGGGGAGTGATTGGGGATTGAATGGTGTTAGGTAAAGAGATAGAGCAGGGAGTGATCGGGGATATAATTGGTTTGTGGAGAGTTGTAGAGGGAGCGTTTGGGGATAGAATGGTTTTACAGAGGAGAGATGGAGATGAGGGAGTGATTGGGGATAGAATGGTGTTGGAAGAGAGAGATGGAGAGGAGGGTGTGTTTGGGATAGAATAGTAGGGAGAGATGGATTGGTGGAAGGGATATTAGGGGATATAATGGTGTTGGGGAGAGATGGAGAGGACGACGTGGAGTGATTGTGGGATAGAATGGTGTTGCGGTGAGATGGAGAGGTGGAAGGGGAAAGATTGGGGGAATATAATGGTTTTGGAGTGGAGAGGGAGAGGAGGGAGTGATAGGGGATGGCATAGTTTTGAGTTTGAGAGAAGGGAGTGATTGGGTATAGAATGGTGTTGGGGAAAGATGGAGAGGAATGAGTGATTGTGGATAGAATGGTGTTAGGTAAATATGGAGAGGAGGGGTTGATTGGGGATAGAATGTGGTTGGGGAGATATGTAGAGAGAGAGATTGGGGATAGAATGGTTTTGCAGTGGAGAGATGGAGAGGAGGGAGTGATTGGGGATAGAATAGTAAGTAGAGATGGAGAGGCAGAAGGGAAGAGATTGGGGGTTAGAATGGTGTTGGGGAGAGATGGAGAGGAGGAAGCGCATAGATTTAGGGATAGATTTGTGTCGAGGCAAGTTGGGGAGGAGGAAGTCGAGTGATTGGGGATAGAATGGTTTTGGAGGAGAGATGGAGAGGAAGGAGTGATTGGGGATAGAATGGTGTTGGAGGAGAGATGGAGAGGAGGGAGTGATTGGGGATAGAATGGTTTTGTGGAAAGATGTAGAGGACGAAGTGATTGTGGACTGAATGGTATTAGGGAGAGATGGAGAGGAGGAAGGAGAGCGATTGGGGATAGAATGGTTTTGGGGAGAGATGGAGAGGGGGTGAGATTGGGGAATAGAATGGTGTTGGGGTGAGATGGAGAGGTGGAAAGTGAGAATTTGGGGGATAGAATGTTGTTGGAGAGGAGCGATGGGGAGGAGGGTTTTATTGGGTATAGAATGGTGTTGGGGAGGGATGGAGAGGAATGAGTGTTTGTGGATAGAATAGTGTTAGTTATAGATGGAGAGGAGGGAGTGATTGGGGACAGAATGTGGTTGGTGAGAGATGTAGAGAGAGAGATTGGGGATAGAATGCTTTTGCAGCGGAGAGATGGAAAGGAGGGTGTCATTGGGGATAGAATATTGTTGTGGATAGTTGGAAAGGAGGAAGCGCAGAGATTTAGGGATAGATTGGTGTTGAGGCAAGATGGATGGAGGAAGGGAAGGGATTGGGGATAGAATGTTGTTGGGGAGTGATGGGGAGGAGAAAGAGATCGGTGGATAGAATGGTGTTGGGGAGAGATGGAGAGGAGGAAGGGGAAAGATTGGGGATAGAATGGTGTTGGGAGAGATGGTGATGAGGAAGGGGAAAGATTGGGGATAGAATGGTGTTGGGGAGAGATATAGAATGATAGATTGGGGATAGAATGGTGTTGGAGGAAAGATGGATAGGAGGGAGTGATTGGGGATAGAATAATGTTGGCGAGAATGAGAGCAGGGAGAGATTGGGGATAGAAAGTTGTTGGGGAGAGATGGAGATGAGGAAGGGGAGAGATTGAGGGATAGAATGGTGTTGGAGGAAAGATGTATAAGAGGGAGTAATTGGGGATAGAATGTTGTTCGGGAATGATGGAGAGGAGGGAGATTGGCGGATAGAATGGTGTTGTGGGTGAGATGGAGCGTAGGAACTGATTGAGGATAGAATGGAGTTGGAGAGTGATTTAGAATGAGAGATTTGGCATAGAATGGTGTTTGCGAGATTTGGAGACAAGGGAGTGATTGGGTATAGAATGGAGTTGGGGAGAGATGGAGAGGAGGAAGTGATTGGGGGATAGAATGGTGTTGGGGAGAGATGGAGAGGAGGAAGGGGAAAGATTTGGGATAGAATGGTGTTGGGGAGAGATGGAGAGGAGGGAATGACTGGGGATAGCATGGTTTTGGGGAGAGATTGAGAGGCGGGTGTGATTGGGAATGGAATGATGGTGTGGAGATATTGAGTATGGGACATTCGGGATAGAATGGTGCTGGAGGAAAGAAGGAGAGTAGGGATTGATTGGGTATAGAATGGTGTTGGTTTGAGATTGAGAGAGAGATTGGGGATAGAATAATTTTGGGGAGAGGGAGAGCAGGGAGAGACTGGGGATAGAAAGGTGATGGGAAGAGTGAGAGGAGGGAGTGATTGGGGATATAATGTTGTTTGTGAGAGATGGATAAGTGGAACCAGAGAGATTGAGGGATAGAATGGTGTTGAGGCAAGATGCAGAGGAGGAAGGAGAGTGATTTGGGATGGAATGTTGTTGGGGAGTGATGGAGAGGAGAAAGAGATCGGTGGATAGAATGGTGTTGTGGAGAGATTGAGAGGAGGAAGGGGATAGATTGGGGATAGAATGGTGTTGGGGAGAGATGGAGAGGTGGAAGTGGAAAGATTGGGGGATAGAATAGTGTTGGTGTGGAGAGGGAGAGGAGGGCGTGATTGGGGATAGAATGGTGTTGAGGTGAGATTTAGAATGAGAGATTGGGGATAGAATGTTTCTGGAGGAATGATGAATAGGAGGGAGTAATTGGGGATAGAATGTTGTTGGGTAGAGTTTGAGAGAAAGAGATTGGGGATAGCATGGTGTTGGGGAGAGATTGAGAGACGGGTGTGATTGGGAATAGAATGATATTGGGGAGAAATTGAGAATGGGACATTCGGGATAGAATGGTGCTGGTGGAAAGAGGAAGAGGAGGGATTGATTGGGGATAGAATGGTTTTGGTTTGAGATTGAGAGAGAGATTGAGGGATAGAATGGTGTTGGGGAGTGATGGAGTGGAATGAGTGATTGGGGATAGAATGGTGTTAGGTAAAGATGGAGAGGAGGGAGTGATTGGGGATTGAATAATAGGTAGTGATTGAGAGGAGGAAGGAATGTGATTGGGGAATATAATGGCGTTTGGGAGAGTTGGAGAGGAGGAAGCGCAGAGATTTTGGGATAGATTTGTGTCGAGGCAAGTGGAGGAAGCGGAGTGATTGCGAATAGAATGTTGTTGGGGTGTGATGGGGAGGAGGGAAATATTGGGGGATTGAATGGGGTTGGAGTGGAGAGGGAGAGAAGGGAGTAAACGGGAAAGAATTGTGTTGGGGAGAGATGGAGAGGAATGAGTGATTGTGGATAGAATAGTGTTAGTTAAAGATGGAGAGGAGGGAGTGATTGTGGACAGAATGTGGTTGGTGAGAGATGTAGAGAGAGAGATTGGGGATAGAATGCTTTTGCAGCGGAGAGATGGAAAGGAGGGTGTCATTGGGGATAGAATATTGTTGTGGATAGTTGGAAAGGAGGAAGCGCAGAGATTTAGGGATAGATTGGTGTTGAGGCAAGATGGATGGAGGAAGGGAAGGGATTGGGGATAGAATGTTGTTGGGGAGTGATGGGGAGGAGAAAGAGATCGGTGGATAGAATGGTGTTGGGGAGAGATGGAGAGGAGGAAGGGGAAAGATTGGGGATAGAATGGTGTTGGGAGAGATGGTGATGAGGAAGGGGAAAGATTGGGGATAGAATGGTGTTGGGGAGAGATATAGAATGATAGATTGGGGATAGAATGGTGTTGGAGGAAAGATGGATAGGAGGGAGTGATTGGGGATAGAATAATGTTGGCGAGAATGAGAGCAGGGAGAGATTGGGGATAGAAAGTTGTTGGGGAGAGATGGAGATGAGGAAGGGGAGAGATTGAGGGATAGAATGGTGTTGGAGGAAAGATGTATAAGAGGGAGTAATTGGGGATAGAATGTTGTTCGGGAATGATGGAGAGGAGGGAGATTGGCGGATAGAATGGTGTTGTGGGTGAGATGGAGCGTAGGAACTGATTGAGGATAGAATGGAGTTGGAGAGTGATTTAGAATGAGAGATTTGGCATAGAATGGTGTTTGCGAGATTTGGAGACAAGGGAGTGATTGGGTATAGAATGGAGTTGGGGAGAGATGGAGAGGAGGAAGTGATTGGGGGATAGAATGGTGTTGGGGAGAGATGGAGAGGAGGAAGGGGAAAGATTTGGGATAGAATGGTGTTGGGGAGAGATGGAGAGGAGGGAATGACTGGGGATAGCATGGTTTTGGGGAGAGATTGAGAGGCGGGTGTGATTGGGAATGGAATGATGGTGTGGAGATATTGAGTATGGGACATTCGGGATAGAATGGTGCTGGAGGAAAGAAGGAGAGTAGGGATTGATTGGGTATAGAATGGTGTTGGTTTGAGATTGAGAGAGAGATTGGGGATAGAATAATTTTGGGGAGAGGGAGAGCAGGGAGAGACTGGGGATAGAAAGGTGATGGGAAGAGTGAGAGGAGGGAGTGATTGGGGATATAATGTTGTTTGTGAGAGATGGATAAGTGGAACCAGAGAGATTGAGGGATAGAATGGTGTTGAGGCAAGATGCAGAGGAGGAAGGAGAGTGATTTGGGATGGAATGTTGTTGGGGAGTGATGGAGAGGAGAAAGAGATCGGTGGATAGAATGGTGTTGTGGAGAGATTGAGAGGAGGAAGGGGATAGATTGGGGATAGAATGGTGTTGGGGAGAGATGGAGAGGTGGAAGTGGAAAGATTGGGGGATAGAATAGTGTTGGTGTGGAGAGGGAGAGGAGGGCGTGATTGGGGATAGAATGGTGTTGAGGTGAGATTTAGAATGAGAGATTGGGGATAGAATGTTTCTGGAGGAATGATGAATAGGAGGGAGTAATTGGGGATAGAATGTTGTTGGGTAGAGTTTGAGAGAAAGAGATTGGGGATAGCATGGTGTTGGGGAGAGATTGAGAGACGGGTGTGATTGGGAATAGAATGATATTGGGGAGAAATTGAGAATGGGACATTCGGGATAGAATGGTGCTGGTGGAAAGAGGAAGAGGAGGGATTGATTGGGGATAGAATGGTTTTGGTTTGAGATTGAGAGAGAGATTGAGGGATAGAATGGTGTTGGGGAGTGATGGAGTGGAATGAGTGATTGGGGATAGAATGGTGTTAGGTAAAGATGGAGAGGAGGGAGTGATTGGGGATTGAATAATAGGTAGTGATTGAGAGGAGGAAGGAATGTGATTGGGGAATATAATGGCGTTTGGGAGAGTTGGAGAGGAGGAAGCGCAGAGATTTTGGGATAGATTTGTGTCGAGGCAAGTGGAGGAAGCGGAGTGATTGCGAATAGAATGTTGTTGGGGTGTGATGGGGAGGAGGGAAATATTGGGGGATTGAATGGGGTTGGAGTGGAGAGGGAGAGAAGGGAGTAAACGGGAAAGAATTGTGTTGGGGAGAGATGGAGATGACGAATGGGATAGGTTGGGGATAGAATTGTGTTTGGTTAGATAGAGAGGAGGGAGTGATTGTGGATAGAATGGTGTTGGGGAGAGATGGGGAGGAGGGAGCGATTGGGGATAGAATGTTGTTGGGGAGTGATGGAGAGGAGGGTGAGATTGGCGGATTGAATGGTGTTGTGGGTGAGATGGAGAGTAGGGAGTGATTGAGGATAGAATGGTGTAGCAGAGAGATGGAGAGGGGGAGTGATTGGGGATTGAATGGTGTTAGGTAAAGAGATAGAGCAGGGAGTGATCGGGGATAGAATTGGTTTGTGGAGAGTTGTAGAGCGAGCGTTTGGGTATAGAATGGTTTTACAGAGGAGAGATGGAGAGGAGGGAGTGATTGGGGATAGAATGGTGTTGGAAGAGAGAGATGGAGAGGAGGGTGTGATTGGGATAGAATAGTAGGGAGAGATGGATTGGTGGAAGGGATATTAGGGGATATAATGGTGTTGGGGAGAGATGGAGAGGACGACGTGGAGTGATTGGGGATAGAATTGGGGTGAGATGCAGAGAGAGAGTTTGGGGATTGAATTGTTTTACAGTGGAGAGATGGAGAGGAGGGAGTGATTGGGGATAGAATGGTGTTGGAAGGGAGAGATGGAGAGGAGAGTGTGATTGGGGATAGAATGGTTTTGGTTTGAGATTGAGAGAGAGATTGGGGATAGATTGGTGTTGGAGGAGATATGGAGAGGAGGGAGTGATGGGGATAGAAAGGTGATGGGGAGTGTGAGAGGAGGGCGTGATTGGCGATATAATGTTGTTAGGGAGAGATGGAGAGGAGGAAGCGGAGAGATTGAGGGTTAGAATGGTGTTGAGGCAAGATGGAGAGGAGGAAGGAGAGTGATTGGGGATGGAATGTTGTTGGGGAGTGATGGAGAGGAGGAAGGGGAAAGATTTGGGATAGAATGGTGTTGGGGAGAGATGGAGAGGAGGGAATGACTGGGGATAGCATGGTTTTGGGGAGAGATTGAGAGGCGGGTGTGATTGGGAATAGAATGATGGTGTGGAGATATTGAGAATGGGACATTCGGGATAGAATGGTGCTGGAGGAAAGAAGGAGAGTAGGGATTGATTGGGTATAGAATGGTGTTGGTTTGAGATTGAGAGAGAGATTGGGGATAGAATAATTTTGGGGAGAGGGAGAGCAGGGAGAGACTGGGGATAGAAAGGTGATGGGGAGAGTGAGAGGAGGGAGTGATTGGGGATATAATGTTGTTTGTGAGAGATGGATAAGTGGAACCAGAGAGATTGAGCGATAGAATGGTGTTGAGGCAAGATGGAGAGGAGGAAGTAGAGTGATTTGGGATGGAAAGTTGTTGGGGAGTGATGGAGAGGAGAAAGAGATCGGTGGATAGAATGGTGTTGTGGAGAGATTGAGAGGAGGAAGGGGATAGATTGGGGATAGAATGGTGTTGGGGAGAGATGGAGAGGAGGAAGGTAGATTGGGGATATAATGGTGTTGGGGAGAGATGGAGAGGAGGGACTGATTGGGTATAGAATGTGGTTGGGGAGAGATGTAGAGAGAGATTGGGGATAGAAAGGTGCTGTAGTGGTGAGATGGAGAAGAGGGTGTCATTAAGGATAGAATGGTGTTGGAGGGGAGAGTGAGAGGAGGGAGTGATTGGGGATAGATTAGTAGGTAGAGATGGAGAGGGGGAAGGGATGAGATTGGGGGATAGAATAGTTTTGCGCAGAGATGGAGAGGTGGAAGTGGAAAGATTGGGGGATAGAATAGTGTTGGTGTGGAGAGGGAGAGGAGGGCGTGATTGGGGATAGAATGGTGTTGAGGTGAGATTTAGAATGAGAGATTGGGGATAGAATGTTGCTGGAGGAATGATTAATAGGAGGGAGTAATTGGGGATAGAATGTTGTTGGGTAGAGTTTGAGAGAAAGAGATTGGGGATAGCATGGTGTTGGGGAGAGATTGAGAGACGGGTGTGATTGGGAATAGAATGATATTGGGGAGAAATTGAGAATGGGACATTCGGGATAGAATGGTGCTGGACGAAAGAGGAAGAGGAGGGATTGATTGGGGATAGAATGATTTTGGTTTGAGATTGAGAGAGAGATTGAGGGATAGAATGGTGTTGGGGAGTGATGAAGTGGAATGAGTGATTGGGGATAGAATGGTGTTAGGTAAAGATGGAGAGGAGGGAGTGATTGGGGATTGAATAATAGGTAGTGATTGAGAGGAGGAAGGAATGTGATTGGGGAATATAATGGTGTTTGGGAGAGTTGGAGAGGAGGAAGCGCAGAGATTTTGGGATAGATTTGTGTCGAGGCAAGTGGAGGAAGCGGAGTGATTGCGAATAGAATGTTGTTGGGTGTGATGGGGAGGAGGGAAAGATTGGGGATTGAATGGGGTTGGAGTGGAGAGGAGAGAAGGGAGTAAACGGGAAAGAATTGTGTTGGGGAGAGATGGAGATGACGAATGGGATAGGTTGGGGATAGAATTGTGTTTGGTTAGATAGAGAGGAGGGAGTGATTGTGGATAGAATGGTGCTGGGGAGAGATGGGAGGAGGGAGCGATTGGGGATAGAATGTTGTTGGGGAGTGATGGAGAGGAGGGTGAGATTGGCGGATTGAATGGTGTTGTGGGTGAGATGGAGAGTAGGGAGTGATTGAGGATAGAATGGTGTAGCAGAGAGATGGAGAGGGGAGTGATTGGGGATTGAATGGTGTTAGGTAAAGAGATAGAGCAGGGAGTGATCGGGGATAGAATTGGTTTGTGGAGAGTTGTAGAGCGAGCGTTTGGGGATAGAATGGTTTTACAGAGGAGAGATGGAGAGGAGGGAGTGATTGGGGATAGAATGGTGTTGGAAGAGAGAGATGGAGAGGAGGGTGTGATTGGGATAGAATAGTAGGGAGAGATGGATTGGTGGAAGGGATATTAGGGGATATAATGGTGTTGGAGAGATGGAGAGGTGGAAGGGGAAAGATTGGGGAATAGAATGGTTTTGGAGTGGAGAGGGAGAGGAGGAAGTGAGTGGGGAAAGAATGTTGTTGGGGATAGATGGAGATGACGACGGGGATAGGTTGGGGATAGAATTGTTTAGGGGAGAGATGGATAGGATGGAGTGATTGGGGATAGAATGGTGTTGGGGTGAGATTTAGAATGAGAGATTGGGGATAAAATGGTGTTGGAGGAAAGATGGGTAGGAGGAAGTAATTGGGGATAGAATGTTGTTGGGTAGAGTTTGAGAGAGAGATTGGGGATAGAATGGTGTTGGGGAGAAATTGAGAGGAGTGAGTGATTGGGGATAGAATGGTTTTGTAGAAAGTTGGAGAGGACGAAGGAGAGCGATTGGGGATAGAATGGTTTTGGGAGAGATGGAGTGGAGGGTGAGATTGTGGAATAGAATGTTGTTGGGGGTGAGATGGTGAGGTGGAAGGGGACAGTTTGGTGGATAGAATGTTGTTGTTGAGGAGAGACGGGGAGGAGGGAGTGATTGGGGATAGCATGGTGTTGGGGAGAGATTGAGAGACGGGTGCGATTGGGAATACAGTTGTGTTGGGGAGAGATTGAGAATGGGACATTGGGGATAGAATGGTGCTGGAGGAAAGATGGAGAGCAGGTATTGATTGGGGATAGAATGGTGTTGGAGGAGATATGGAGAGGAGGAGTGATTGGGGATAGAATGGAGTTGGGGAGAGGGAGAGGAGGAGGCGGAGACGATTGAGGAATAGAATGGTATAGAGGCAAGATGGAGAGGACGAAGTGGATGATTGTGGGATAGAAACGGTGTTGCGGAGAGATGGAGAGGTGGAAGGGGAAAGATTGGGGGATAGAATGGTTTTGGAGTGGAGAGGGAGAGGAGGGAGTGAGTGGGGAAAGAATGGTTTTGGGTGAGATGGAGAGGAGGGAGAGATTGGGGAAAGAATGGTGTTGCGGCGAGATGGAGAGGAAGAGGGAAAGAATGGGGGATAGAATGTTGGAGTGGAGAGGTAGAGGTGTGAATTATTGAGGATAGAATGGTGTTGGGGAGAGATGGAGAAGAGGGAGTTGTTGGGGATTGCATGATGTTGGGGAGAGATGGAGATTAGGGGGTGACTGGGGATAGAATGGAGGGGAAAAATTCAGAATGAGAGATTTGGGATAGAATGGTGTTGGGGAGAGACGGACAGGAGGGAGTGATTGGGGATAGAACGGTGTTAGGTATAGATGGAGAGGAGGGAGTGATTGGGATAGAATGCGGTTGGTGAGAGATGTAGAGAGAGAGATTGGGGATAGAATGGTTTTGCAGTGGAGAGATGGAGAGGAGGGAGTGATTGCGGATAGAATAGTAGGGAGAGATGGAGAGCATGAAGGGATGAGTTTGGGGATAGAATGTTGTTAGGGAGAGTTGGAGAGGAGGAAGCGCAGAGATTTACGGATAGAATGGTGTTGAGGCGAGATCGAGAGGAGGAAGGGGAGTGACTGGGATAGAATGGTGTTGGGGAGAGATGGAGAGGAGGGAGTGATTGGGGATAGAATAGTGTAGGGGAGAGATTTATTATGAGAGTTTGTGGACAGAATGGCGTTGGAGGAAAGATGGAGAAAAAGGGAGTGATTGGGGATAGAATGGTGTTAGGTAGAGTTTGAGAGTGAGAGATTGGGGATAGAATGGTGTTGGAAGACAGATGGAGAGGAGGGAGTGATTGGGGATAGAATGGTTTTGTTGAAAGTTGGAGAGGAGGGAGTATTTGGGGATAGAATGGTGTTGAGGAGAGATGGAGTGGAGGAAGGGGAAAGATTGGTGTATAGAATGGTGTTTGGGAGAGATGGAGAGGAGGAAGTGGAGCGATTGGGGTTAGAATGGATGAGGGGAGAGATGGAGAGGAGGGTGAGATTTGGGATAGAATGTTGTTGGGGAGAGATTGAAGAGGAGGGAGTGATTGGGGATAGCATGATGTTGGGGAGAGATTGATAGGAGGGAGTGATTGGGAATGGAATGGTGTTGGCAAGAGATTGAGAATGAGACATTGGGGTAGAATGGTGCTGGAGGAAAGATGGGGAGGAGGGATTTATTGGGGATAGAATGGTGTTGGGGAGAGATTGAGAGAGAAATTGGGGATAGAATCGTGTTGGAGGAGAGATGGAGAGAGTAGGGAGTGATTGGGGATAGAATGGTGTTGTGTAAAGTTGGAGAGGAGGGAGTGATTGGGGATAGAATGGGGCTGGGGAGAGATGTAGAGAGAGATTGTGGATAGAAAGGTTTTGTAGTGGGGAGATGGAGAGGAGGGAGTGATTGGGGATAGATTGGTGTTGGACGGGAGAGAGGAGAGGAGGGAGTGTGGGGAGAGAATAGAAGGTAGAGATGCAGAGGAGGGAGGGATGAGATTGGGGGATAGAATGGTGTTGGGTTAAGATGGAGAGGAGGGAGTGATTGAGGATGGAATGTTGTTGAGGAGAGATGGAGAGGTTGAAGCGATTGGCGATAGAATCGTGTTGGAGTGAAGAGATGGGGGATAGAATGATGTTGCACTGGAGAGATGCGGGGACTGCGGGAAGGGGAGTGATTGCGGGATAGAATGGTGTTGGTGAGCGATGGAGAGTTGGAAGTGATTGGGGATATAATGGTGTTGGGGGAAAAATGGAGAGTGGCAGTGATTGGGGATAGGATAGTATTTGGGGAAAAATGGAGAGGAGGGAGTGAGTGGGGATAGAATGGTTTTGGGGGATAGATGGAAAGGAGGGTGTGATTGGGGGTAGCATGGTTTTGGGGAGAGATGGGGAGGATGGAGTTATTGTGGATAGAATGGTGTTGGGGAGAGATTGAGAGAGAAATTGGGGATAGAATCGTGTTGGAGGAGAGATGGAGAGAGTAGGGAGTGATTGGGGATAGAATGGTGTTGTGTAAAGTTGGAGAGGAGGGAGTGATTGGGGATAGAATGGGGCTGGGGAGAGATGTAGAGAGAGATTGTGGATAGAAAGGTTTTGTAGTGGGGAGATGGAGAGGAGGGAGTGATTGGGGATAGATTGGTGTTGGACGGGAGAGAGGGAGAGGAGGGAGTGTGGGGAGAGAATAGAAGGTAGAGATGCAGAGGAGGGAGGGATGAGATTGGGGGATAGAATGGTGTTGGGTTAAGATGGAGAGGAGGGAGTGATTGAGGATGGAATGTTGTTGAGGAGAGATGGAGAGGTTGAAGCGATTGGCGATAGAATCGTGTTGGAGTGAAGAGATGGGGGATAGAATGATGTTGCACGGGAGAGATGCGGGGACTGCGGGAAGGGGAGTGATTGCGGGATAGAATGGTGTTGGTGAGCGATGGAGAGTTGGAAGTGATTGGGGATATAATGGTGTTGGGGGAAAAATGGAGAGTGGCAGTGATTGGGGATAGGATAGTATTTGGGGAAAAATGGAGAGGAGGGAGTGAGTGGGGATAGAATGGTTTTGGGGGATAGATGGAAAGGAGGGTGTGATTGGGGGTAGCATGGTTTTGGGGAGAGATGGGGAGGATGGAGTTATTGTGGATAGAATGGTGTTGGGGAGAGATTGAGAGAGAAATTGGGGATAGAATCGTGTTGGAGGAGAGATGGAGAGAGTAGGGAGTGATTGGGGATAGAATGGTGTTGTGTAAAGTTGGAGAGGAGGGAGTGATTGGGGATAGAATGGGGCTGGGGAGAGATGTAGAGAGAGATTGTGGATAGAAAGGTTTTGTAGTGGGGAGATGGAGAGGAGGGAGTGATTGGGGATAGATTGGTGTTGGACGGGAGAGAGGGAGAGGAGGGAGTGTGGGGAGAGAATAGAAGGTAGAGATGCAGAGGAGGGAGGGATGAGATTGGGGGATAGAATGGTGTTGGGTTAAGATGGAGAGGAGGGAGTGATTGAGGATGGAATGTTGTTGAGGAGAGATGGAGAGGTTGAAGCGATTGGCGATAGAATCGTGTTGGAGTGAAGAGATGGGGGATAGAATGATGTTGCACGGGAGAGATGCGGGGACTGCGGGAAGGGGAGTGATTGCGGGATAGAATGGTGTTGGTGAGCGATGGAGAGTTGGAAGTGATTGGGGATATAATGGTGTTGGGGGAAAAATGGAGAGTGGCAGTGATTGGGGATAGGATAGTATTTGGGGAAAAATGGAGAGGAGGGAGTGAGTGGGGATAGAATGGTTTTGGGGGATAGATGGAAAGGAGGGTGTGATTGGGGGTAGCATGGTTTTGGGGAGAGATGGGGAGGATGGAGTTATTGTGGATAGAATGGTGTTGGGGAGAGATTGAGAGAGAAATTGGGGATAGAATCGTGTTGGAGGAGAGATGGAGAGAGTAGGGAGTGATTGGGGATAGAATGGTGTTGTGTAAAGTTGGAGAGGAGGGAGTGATTGGGGATAGAATGGGGCTGGGGAGAGATGTAGAGAGAGATTGTGGATAGAAAGGTTTTGTAGTGGGGAGATGGAGAGGAGGGAGTGATTGGGGATAGATTGGTGTTGGACGGGAGAGAGGGAGAGGAGGGAGTGTGGGGAGAGAATAGAAGGTAGAGATGCAGAGGAGGGAGGGATGAGATTGGGGGATAGAATGGTGTTGGGTTAAGATGGAGAGGAGGGAGTGATTGAGGATGGAATGTTGTTGAGGAGAGATGGAGAGGTTGAAGCGATTGGCGATAGAATCGTGTTGGAGTGAAGAGATGGGGGATAGAATGATGTTGCACTGGAGAGATGCGGGGACTGCGGGAAGGGGAGTGATTGCGGGATAGAATGGTGTTGGTGAGCGATGGAGAGTTGGAAGTGATTGGGGATATAATGGTGTTGGGGGAAAAATGGAGAGTGGCAGTGATTGGGGATAGGATAGTATTTGGGGAAAAATGGAGAGGAGGGAGTGAGTGGGGATAGAATGGTTTTGGGGGATAGATGGAAAGGAGGGTGTGATTGTGGGTAGCATGGTTTTGGGGAGAGATGGGGAGGATGGAGTTATTGTGGATAGAATGGTGTTGGGGAGAGATTGAGAGAGAAATTGGGGATAGAATCGTGTTGGAGGAGAGATGGAGAGAGTAGGGAGTGATTGGGGATAGAATGGTGTTGTGTAAAGTTGGAGAGGAGGGAGTGATTGGGGATAGAATGGGGCTGGGGAGAGATGTAGAGAGAGATTGTGGATAGAAAGGTTTTGTAGTGGGGAGATGGAGAGGAGGGAGTGATTGGGGATAGATTGGTGTTGGACGGGAGAGAGGGAGAGGAGGGAGTGTGGGGAGAGAATAGAAGGTAGAGATGCAGAGGAGGGAGGGATGAGATTGGGGGATAGAATGGTGTTGGGTTAAGATGGAGAGGAGGGAGTGATTGAGGATGGAATGTTGTTGAGGAGAGATGGAGAGGTTGAAGCGATTGGCGATAGAATCGTGTTGGAGTGAAGAGATGGGGGATAGAATGATGTTGCACTGGAGAGATGCGGGGACTGCGGGAAGGGGAGTGATTGCGGGATAGAATGGTGTTGGTGAGCGATGGAGAGTTGGAAGTGATTGGGGATATAATGGTGTTGGGGGAAAAATGGAGAGTGGCAGTGATTGGGGATAGGATAGTATTTGGGGAAAAATGGAGAGGAGGGAGTGAGTGGGGATAGAATGGTGTTCGAGTGGACAGATGGAGAGGAGGGAGTGATTGCAGGATAGAATGGTGTTGGAGTGGAGAAATGGAGAGAAGGGAGTGATTGCGGTATAGATTGGTGTTGGATGTGAGAGATGGAGAGGAGCGAGTGATTGGTGATAGAATAGTAGCGAGAGATGGAGAGGAGGAAGGGATGAGATTGGGGGATAGAATGGTGTTGGGGAAAAATGGAGAGCAGGGATTGATTGGGTATAGAATGGTGTTAAGTAATGATGTTGTGGAGGGAATGATTGTGGAAAGAATGGGGTTGGGGAGAGATGTAGAAGAAGAGATTGGGGATAGCGTAGTTTTGCAGTGGAGAGATGGAGAGGAGGGAGTGATTGGGGATAGAATAGTAGGGAGAGATGTAGAGGAGGATGGGATGAGATTGGGGGATAGAATGGTGCTGGGTTAAGATGGGGAGGAGGGAGTGATTGGGGTGGAATGTTGTTGAGGAGAGATGGAGAGGAGGAAGCGATTGGCGATAGAATCGTGTTGGAGTGAAGAGATGGAGAGGAGGGAGTGACTGGGGGATAGAATGATGTTGCACTGGAGTGATGCGGGGACTGAGGGAAGTGGAGTGATTGGGGGATAGAATGGTGTTGGAGACCGATGGAGAGTTGGGAGTGATTGGGGATAGAATGGTGTTTGGGGAAAAATGGAGAGGAGGGAGTGATTGGGGATAGAATGGCGTTGGCGGATAGATGCAGAGGAGAGTGTGTTTGGGGGTAGCATGGTTTTGGGGAGAGATGGGGAGGATGGAGTGATTGGGGATCGAATGGTGTTGGGGAGAGATGCAGAGAGATTGGTGGATAGAATGCTGTTGGAGTGGAGAGTTAGTGGAGTGAGTGATTGGGGGTAGAATGGTGTTGGGGAGAGATGGAGAGAGATTGGTTATAGAATGTTGTTGGGGAGAGAAGGAGAGGAGGATGGGGAGAGATAGGGGATAGAATTGTGTTGGGGAGAGATGGAGAGAGAGTGAATGGGGATAGAATGGTGTTGGGGAGAGATGGAGAGGAGGAAGCGGAGAGATAGGGGTTAGAATGATGTTGGGGAGAGATGGAGAGGAGGAAGCGGAGAGATAGGGTTTAGAATGATGTTGCGGAGTGATGGAGAGGCGGGAGATATTTGCGGATAGAATGGTGATGTGGGAGATGGAGAGGAGGAAGGGGAAAGATTGGGGGATTGAATGGTGTTGGGGAGAGATTGAGAATGAGAGTTTGGGGATAGAGTGGATTTGGAGGTGAGATGGAGAGGAGGGAATGATTGGGGATAGAATGGTGTTGGAGAGAGATGGAAAGGAGGAAGGGGAATGATTGGGGTAGAATGGTGTTGTGTGGAGATTGAGAGTTGGACGGGGAGGGACTGGGGATAGAATTTTGTTGGAGTAGAGAGATGAAGAGAAGGGAGTGATTGGTAATATAATTGTGTTGGGGAGAGATGGAGAGGAGGGTGAGATTGGGAGACAGAATGGTGTTGGGGTGAGATGTATAGGAGGAAAGTGAGAGATTAGGGATAGAATGGTGTTGGGGAGAGTTGGAGATGTGGGAGTGATTTGGGGATAGAATGGTTTTGGGTAGAGATGGGGAGTAGGGAGTGATTGGGGTTAGCATGGTGTTGGGGAGAGATTGTGAATGATACATTGCGGAGAGAATGGTGTTGGATGAGAGATGGAGAGGAGGGAGTGATTGGGGATAGAATGGTGTTGGGTAAAGATGGAGAGGAGGTTGTGTTTGGGATAGAATGGTGTTGATGCGAGATGGTGTGAAGGAAATGGGAAAGATTGGGAGATAGAATGGTGTTTGGGCGAGATGGAAAAGAGGAACGGGAACGATTGGGGTTAGAATGGATAAGCGGAGAGATGGAGAGGAGGGTGAGAATTGGGGATTGAATGGTGGGGTGAAATGGAGAGGAGGAAGGGGAGAGATTGGGGGATAGAATGGTGTTGGAGAGTAGAGATGGAGAGCTGGGAGTGATTGGGGATAGAATGGTGTTGTGGAGAGTTGGAGAGGAGGAAGGGGAGACATTGGGGAATAGACTGGTGTTGGGGAGAGATTGAGAATGAGATTGGGGATAGAATGGTGTTGAATGAAAGATGGAGAGGAGGGATTGATTGGGGGTAGAATGGTGTTGGTGAGAGGTTGAGAGAGAAATTGGGGATAGAATGTTGTTGGAGGAGAGATGAAGAGAGTAGGGAGTGATTG
Organism: Hypanus sabinus; assembly: GCF_030144855.1. Classification (NCBI taxonomy): domain Eukaryota; kingdom Metazoa; phylum Chordata; class Chondrichthyes; order Myliobatiformes; family Dasyatidae; genus Hypanus; species Hypanus sabinus. The sequence continues at coordinate 149,261 of NW_026781734.1, read as the reverse complement.
GGGATAGAATGGTGTTGGGGAAAGATGAATAGGAGGGAGTGATTGGGGATAGAATGTGGCTGGGGTGAGATGTAGAGAGAGAGAATTGGGAATAGAATGGTTTTGCAGTGGGGAGATGGAGAGGAGGGAGTGATTGCGGATAGATTGGTGTTGGAGGGGAGAGAGGGAGAGGATGGAGTGATTGGGGGAAAATAGTAGGGAGAGATGTAGAGGAGGAAGGGATGAGATTGGGGGATAGAATGGTGCTGGGTTAAGATGGGGAGGAGGGAGTGATTGGGGTGGAATGTTGTTGAGGAGAGATGGAGAGGAGGAAGCGATTGGCGATAGAATCGTGTTGGAGTGAAGAGATGGAGAGGAGGGAGTGACTGGGTGATAGAATGATGTTGTACTGGAGTGATGCGGGGACTGAGGGAAGGGGAGTGATTGGGGGATAGAATGGTGTTGGAGACCGATGGAGAGTTGGGAGTGATTGGGGATAGAATGGTGCTGGGGGAAATATGGAGAGGTGGGAGTGATTGGGTATAGAATCGTGTTTGGGGAAAAATGGAGAGGAGGGAGTGATTGGGGATAGAATGGCGTTGGCGGATAGATGCAGAGGAGAGTGTGTTTGGGGGTAGCATGGTTTTGGGGAGAGATGGGGAGGATGGAGTGATTGGGGATCGAATGGTGTTGGGGAGAGATGCAGAGAGATTGGTGGATAGAATGCTGTTGGAGTGGAGAGTTAGTGGAGTGAGTGATTGGGGGTAGAATGGTGTTGGGGAGAGATGGAGAGAGATTGGTTATAGAATGTTGTTGGGGAGAGAAGGAGAGGAGGATGGGGAGAGATAGGGGATAGAATTGTGTTGGGGAGAGATGGAGACAGAGTGAATGGGGATAGAATGGTTTTGGGGAGAGATGGAGAGGAGGAAGCGGAGAGATAGGGGTTAGAATGATGTTGGGGAGAGATGGAGAGGAGGAAGCGGAGAGATAGGGTTTAGAATGATGTTGCGGAGTGATGGAGAGGCGGGAGATATTTGCGGATAGAATGGTGATGTGGGAGATGGAGAGGAGGAAGGGGAAAGATTGGGGGATTGAATGGTGTTGGGGAGAGATTGAGAATGAGAGTTTGGGGATAGAGTGGATTTGGAGGTGAGATGGAGAGGAGGGAATGATTGGGGTAGAATGGTGTTGGAGAGAGATGGAGAGGAGGAAGGGGAATGATTGGGGTAGAATGGTGTTGTGTGGAGATGGAGAGGAGGACTGAGAGGGACTGGGGATAGAATTTTGTTGGAGTAGAGAGATGAAGAGAAGGGTGTGATTGGTAATATAATTGTGTTGGGGAGAGATGGAGAGGAGGGTGAGATTGGGGGACAGAATGGTGTTGGGGTGAGATGTATAGGAGGAAAGTGAGAGATTAGGGATAGAATGGTGTTGGGGAGAGTTGGAGATGTGGGAGTGATTTGGGGATAGAATGGTTTTGGGGAGAGATGGAACAAGGGAGTGATTGGAGATAGCATGGTGTTGGGGAGATATTGTGAAGCGGGCAGTGAGCCGGGCGCAGAGTGTAGGGCTTGGGCTCAGAGGGCTTAGGCGGAAGAGGGCACAGTAGGCTTATCTTTTAGTTCTTGTAGTTTCAGTTATTTGGGAGTATGAGTGTGAGGGCACCTTGTTGTTCTCGGTGTCGGATGTGAGAGATCCTGGAGTCTCCGAGCCTCCCGGACGTCCACATCTGCGCCAGGTGCGCCGAACTGCAGCTCCTGAGGGACCGAGTTAGGGAACTGGAGCTGCAGCTCGATGACCTTCGCCTGGTCAGGGAGAGTGAGGAGGTGATAGAGAGGAGTTACAGGCAGGTGGTCACTCCGGGACCACGGGAGGCAGATAGGTGGGTTACAGTCAGGAAGAGGAAGAGGCAGGTACTAGAGAGTACCCCAGTGGCTGTAACCCTTGACAATAAGTACTCATGTTTGAGTACTGTTGGGGGGGACAGCCTACCTGGTGGAAGTGACAGTGGCCGGGCCTCCGGCACAGAGGACGGCCCTGTAGCTCAGAAGGGTAGGGTTAGAAGAAAGAGGTCCATAGTAGTAGTGGACTCAATAGTCTGGGGCTCAGACAGGCGTTTCTGTGGAGGTGACCGGGAGTCCCGGATGGTAATTTGCCTCCCTGGTGCCAGGGTTCGGGACGTTTCTGATCGCGTCCAAGATATCCTGAAGTGGGAGGGTGAAGAGCCAGAGGTCGTGGTACATGTAGGTACCAATGACATAGGTAGGAAAGGGGAAGAGGTCCTGAAACGAGAGCATAGGAAGACAGTTAAGAAGAAGGACCGCAAAGGTAGTAATCTCGGGATTACTGCCTGTGCCACGCGACAGTGAGAGTAGGAATAGAATTAGGTGGAGGATGAATGCGTGGCTGTGGGATTGGAGCAGGGGTCAGGGATTCAAGTTTCTGGATCATTAGGACCTCTTCTGCGGCAGGAGTGACCTGTTCAAGAAGGACGGGTTACACTTGAATCGTGGGGGGACCAATATCCTAGCGGGGAGGTTTGCTAGGGCTACAGGGCGGACTTTAAACTGGTAAGATTGGGGGGGGGGGGGCGGGAGACTATTTGAGGAGTCTATGGGACAGGAGGTTAGTTCACCAGTGGAGCAAGTAAATAGACAGTGTGTGAGGGAGGAAAGGCAGGTGATGGAGAAGGGATGCGCTCAGCCCGAAGATGTAGGGGAGAAGAAAGAAAAGGATAAAAAATTCGAATGCATTGTTAGGGATGGAAAGAGAGGAGGAGATGGAGAGTATCTTTAATGTATCTATTTTAATGCTAGGAGCATTGTAAGAAAGGTGGATGAGCTTAAAGCGTGGATTGATACCTGGAATTATGATGTCGTAGCTATTAGTGAAACATGGTTGCAGGAAGGGTGTGATTGGCAACTAAATATTCCTGGATTTAGTTGCTTCAGGTGTGATAGAGTAGGGGGGGCCAGAGGAGGAGGTGTTGCATTGCTTGTCCGAGAAAATCTTATGGCGGTGCTTTGGAAGGATAGATTAGAGAGCTCCTCTAGGGAGGCCATTTGGGTGGAATTGAAGAATGGGAAAGGTGCAGTAACACTGATAGGAGTGTATTATAGGCCACCTAATGGGGCGCGTGAGTTGGAAGTGCAAATGTGTAAGGAGATAGCAGATATTTGTAGTAAACACAAGGTGGTGATTGTGGGAGATTTTAATTTTCCACACATAGACTGGGAAGCTCATTCTGTAAAAGGACTGGATGGTTTAGAGTTTGTGAAATGTGTGCAGGGTAGTTTTTTGCAACAATACATAGAAGTACCGACTAGAGATGGGGCAGTGTTGGATCTCCTGTTAGGGAATGCGATAGGTCAGCTGACAGATGTATGTGTTGGGGAGCACTTCGGGTCCAGTGATCACAATAGCATTAGCTTCAATATAATTATGGAGAAGGAATGGACTGGACCTAGAGTTGAGATTTTTGATTGGAGAAAGGCTAACTTTGAGGGGATGCGAAGGGATTTAGAGAGAGTGGATTGGGTCACGTTGTTTTATGGGAAGGATGTAATAGAGAAATGGAGGTCATTTAAGGGTGAACTTATGAGGGTACAGAATCTTTATGTTCCTGTTAGGGTGAAAGGAAAGGTTAAAGGTTTGAGAGCACCATGGTTTTCAAGGGATATTAGAAATTTGGTTCAGAAAAAGAGGGATGTCTACAATAGATACAGGCAGCATGGAGTAAAGGAATTGCTCAAGGAATATAAAGAATGTAAAAGGAATCTTAAGAAAGAGATTAGAAAAGCTAAAAGAAGATACGAGGTTGGTTTGGCAAATAAGGTGAAAGTAAATCCGAAAGGTTTCTACAGTTATATTAAAAGCAAGAGGATAGTGAGGGATAAAATTGGCCCCTTAGAGAATCAGAGTGGTCAGCTATGTGTGGAACCGAAGGAGATGGGAGAGATTTTGAATGATTTCTTCTCTTCGGTATTTACTAAGGAGAAGGATATTGAATTGTGTAAGGTGTGGGAAACAAGTAAGGAAGTTATGGAACCTATGACAATTAAAGAGGTGGAGGTACTGGCGCTTTTAAGAAATTTAAAAGTGGATAAATCTCCGGGTCCTGACAGGATGTTCCCCAGGACCTTGAGGGAAGTTTGTGTAGAAATAGCAGGAGCTCTGACGGAGATCTTTAATATGTCATTAGAAACGGGGATTGTGCCGGAGGATTGGCGTATTGCTCATGTGGTTCCATTGTTTAAAAAGGGTTCTAGAAGGAAGCCTAGCAATTATAGATCTGTCAGTTTGACATCAGTTGTGGGTAAATTAATGGAAAGTATTCTTAGAGATAGTATTTATAATTATCTGGATAGACGGGATCTGATTAGAAGTAGCCAGCATGGATTTGTGCGTGGAAGGTCATGTTTGACAAACCTTATTGAATTATTTGAAGAAGTTACGAGGAATGTTGACGAGGGTAAGGTAGTGGATGTAGTCTATATGGACTTCAGCAAAGCCTTTGACAAAGTTCCAGATGGAAGGTTAGTTAAGAAAGTTCAGTCGTTAGGTATTAATGCTGGAGTAATAAAATGGATTCAACAGTGGCTAGATGGGAGATGCCAGAGAGTAGTGGTGGATAATTGTTTATCGGGATGGAGGCCGGTGACTAGCGGGGTGCCTCAGGGATCTGTTTTGGGCCCAATGTTGTTTGTTATATACATAAATGAACTGGATGATGGTGTGGTAAATTGGATTAGTAAGTATGCCGATGATACTAAGGTAGGAGGTGTTGTGGATAATGAGGTGGATTTTCAAAGCTTGCAGGGAGATCTATGCCGGTCAGAAGAATGGGCTGAACGTTGGCAGATGGAGTTTAATGCTGAGAAGTGTGAGGTTCTACATTTTGGCAGGAATAATCCAAATAGAACATACAGAGTAAATGGTAGGACATTGAGGAATGCAGAGGAACAGAGAGATCTAGGAATAACTGTGCATAGTTCCCTGAAAGTGGAGTCTCATGTAGATAGGGTGGTGAAGAGGGCTTTTGGAACGCTGGTCTTTATAAATCAAAGCATTGAGTACAGAAGTTGGGATGTAATGCTAAAGTTGTACAAGGCATTGGTAAGGCCAAATTTGGAATATTGTGTGCAGTTCTGATAACCGAATTATAGGAAAGATGTCAATAAATTAGAGAGAGTGCAGAGACGATTTACTAGGATGTTACCTGGGTTTCAGCAATTAGGTTACAGAGAAAGGTTGAACAAGTTAGGTCTCTATTCATTGGAGCGTAGAATGTTGAGGGGGTTTTGATCGAGGTATTTAAAATTTTGAGAGGGATAGATAGAGTTGATGTGAACAGGCTGTTTCCATTGAGAGTAGGGAAGATTCAAACTAGAGGACATGATTTGAGAGTTCGGGGGCAGAAGTTTAAGGGAAACACGAGGGGGTATTTCTTTACTCAAAGAGTGATAGCTGTGTGCAATGAGCTTCCTGTAGAAGTAGTAGAGGCCAGTTCAGTTGTGTCATTTAAGGTAAAATTGGATAGGTATATGGACAGGAAAGGAGTGGAGCGTTATGGGCTGAGTGCGGGTAGGTGGGAATAGGTGAGATTAAGGGTTCGGCACGGACGAGGAGGGCCAAAATGGTCTGTTTCCGTGCTGTGATTGTTATATGGTTATATGTTTATATGAGAAATGGTGTGGAGGAAGGGGAAAGATTGGGGGATAGAATGGTGTTTGGGAGAGATGGAGAGGAGGAAGGGGAGAGATTGGGGTTAGAATGGATAAGCGGAGAGATGGAGAGTAGGGTGAGATTTGGGGATTGAATGGTGTTGGGGTGAGATGGAGAGGAGGAAGGGGAGAGATTGGGGGACAGAATGGTTTTGGAGAGGAGAGATGGAGAGGTGGGAGTGATTGGGGCTAGAATGGTGTTGTGGAGAGTTGGAGAGGAGGAAGGGGAGACATTGCGGAATAGACTGGTGTTGGGGAGCGATGGAGTGGAGGGAGTGATTGGGGATAGAATGGTGTTGGGTAAAGATGAAGAGGAGGGAGTGATTGGGGATAGAATGGCGCTGGGGAGAGATGTAGAGAGAGGTTGGGAATAGAATGGTTTTGCAGTGGGGAGATGGAGAGGAGAGAGTGATTTGGGATAGAATGGTGTTGCCGAGGACAGAGGGAGAGAAGGCAGTGATTGGGGAGAGAATAGTAGGGAGAGATGCAGAGGAGGAAGGGATGAGATTGGGGGATAGAATGGTGTTGGGTTAAGATGGAGAGGAGGAATGGAGAGATTGGGGGATAGAATGGTGTTGGAGAGGAGAGATTGAGAGGTGGGAGTGATTGGGCATAGAATAGTGTTGTGGAGTGTTGGAGAGGAGGAAGGGGAGACATTGATGATAGAATGGTGTTGGGGAGAGATTGAGAGAGAATTTGGGGATAGAATGGTGCTGGAGGAGAGATCTAGAGAGCAGTGGGAGATTGGGGATAGAATGGTGTTGGGTAAAGATGAAGAGGAGGGAGCGATTGGGGATAGAACGGGACTGGGGAGAGATGTAGAGAGAGAGAATGGGAATAGAATGGTTTTCAAGTGGGGAGATGGAGAGGAGAGAGTGATTGGGGATAGAATGGTGTTGGAGTGGAGAGATGGAGAGGAGGGAGTGATTGGTGATAGATTTGTGTTGGAGGGGAGAGAGTGAGAGGAGGGAGTGATTGAGGAGAGAATAGTTGGGAGAGATGGAGAGGAGGAAGGAGTGTGATTGGGGATAGCATAGTTTTGGGTAGGTATGTGAGCAGGGTGTGATTGCGTATAGAATGGTGTTGGGGAGAGATGGAGAGGAATGAGTGATTGGGAATAGAATGGTGTTGGGTTAAGATGGAGAGGAGGGAGTGATTGGGGATGGAATGTTGTTGAGGAGAGATGGAGTGGAGGAAGCGATTGGCAATCGAATCGTGTTGGAGTGAAGAGAATGGTTTTCAAGTGGGGAGATGGAGAGGAGGGAGTGATTGGGGGATAGAATGATGTTGCACTGGAGAGATGCGGCGTATGCGGGAAGGGTAGTGATTGGGGGATAGAATGGTGTAGGGGAAATATGGAGAGGAGGGAGTGATTGGGGATAGAATGGTGTTGGGGAGAGATGCAGAGAGAGATTGGTCGATAGAATGCTGCTGGAGTGGAGAGTTAGTGGAGTGAGTGATTGGGTATAGAATGGTGTTGGAGAGAGATGTAGAGAGAGAGATTGCTTATGGAATGGTGTTGGGGTGGGATGGAGAGGGGAGATATTTGCGGATAGAATGGTGTTGGGGAGAGATTGAGAATGAGAGTTTTGGGATAGAGTGGTTTTGGAGGAGAGATGGAGAGGAGGGAGTGTTCGGGGATAGAATGGTGTTGTGGAGAGATGGAGAGGAGGAAGGGGAATGATAGGAGATAGAATGGTGTTGTGTGGAGATGGAGACGGGGACGGGAAGGGACTGGGGATAGAATTTTGTTGGAGTAGAGAGATGAAGAGAAGGGAGTGATTGGTAATATAATTGTGTTGCGGAGAGATGGAGAGGAGGGTGAGATTGGGGGACAGAATCGTGTTGGGATGAGATGTAGAGCAAGAAGGGGAGAGATTGGGGGATAAAATGCTGGGAGTGGAGAGATGAAAAGGAGGGTGTGATTGGGGATAGAATGGTGCTTGGGAGAGATGGAGAGGAGGGAGTGATTGGGGATGGAATGGTGTTGGAGGAAAGATGGAGAGGAGGGAGTGATTGGGGATAGAATTGTTTTGGGGAAAGAAGGAGAGGAGGGAGTGTTTGGGGATAGAATGGTGTTGTGGAGAGGGAGTGGAGGAAGGGGAAAGATTGGTCGTTAGAATGCTGTTGGACTGGAGAGATGAAGACGAGGGAGTGATTGGGGATAGAATGGTGTTGGGGAGAGATTGAGAATGAGAGTTTTGGGATAGAGTGGTTTTGGAGGAGAGATGGAGAGGAGGGAGTGTTCGGGGATAGAATGGTGTTGTGGAGAGATGGAGAGGAGGAAGGGGAATGATAGGAGATAGAATGGTGTTGTGTGGAGATGGAGACGGGGACGGGAAGGGACTGGGGATAGAATTTTGTTGGAGTAGAGAGATGAAGAGAAGGGAGTGATTGGTAATATAATTGTGTTGCGGAGAGATGGAGAGGAGGGTGAGATTGGGGGACAGAATCGTGTTGGGGTGAGATGTAGAGCAAGAAGGGGAGAGATTGGGGGATAAAATGCTGGGAGTGGAGAGATGAAAAGGAGGGTGTGATTGGGGATAGAATGGTGCTTGGGAGAGATGGAGAGGAGGGAGTGATTGGGGATGGAATGGTGTTGGAGGAAAAATGGAGAGGAGGGAGTGATTGGGGATAGAATTGTTTTGGGGAAAGAAGGAGAGGAGGGAGTGTTTGGGGATAGAATGGTGTTGTGGAGAGGGAGTGGAGGAAGGGGAAAGATTGGTCGTTAGAATGCTGTTGGACTGGAGAGATGAAGACGAGGGAGTGATTGGGGATAGAATGGTGTTTGGGGAGAGATAGAGAAGTGGAAGGGGAAAGATGGGGGATAGTGTTGTGTTGAGTATAGATGGAGGGGAGGGAGTGATTGGGGATGGCATGGTGTTGCGGAGAGATGGAGAGGAGGAGTGATTGGGGAAAGAATGGTTTTGGGGTGAGATGGAGTGGAAGAAGGGGTGAGATTGGGGGACAGAATCGTGTTGGGGTGAGATGTAGACTAAGAAGGGGAGAGATTGGGGGATAAAATGCTGGGAGTGGAGAGATGAAGAGGAGGGTGTGATTGGGGATAGAATGCTGTTAGTGAGGGATGGAGAGGGTGGAGTGATTGGGGATAGCATGGTGTTGGGGAGAGATGTAGAGGAGGGAGTCATTGGGGATAGAATGGAGTTGGCGAGAGTGTGAGAGAGAGATTGGGGATAGAATAGTGTTGGTGAGAGATTGAGAGAGAGATTGGGGATAGAATGGTGTTTGGGGAGAGATAGAGAAGTGGAAGGGGAAAGATGGGGGATAGTGTTGTGTTGAGTATAGATGGAGGGGAGGGAGTGATTGGGGATGGCATGGTGCTTGGGAGAGATCGAGTGGAGGAAGGGGAGAGATTGGAGATAGAATCGTGTTGGAGGAAAGATGGAGAGGAGGGAGTGATTGTGGGTAGTATTGTGTTGGGGGAACGATGGAGAGCAGGGACATATTGGTGATAGAATGGTGTTGGAGAGGGAGAGGAGGAAGGGGATAGATTGGGGATAGAATGGTGTTGGGGAGAGATGGATAGGAGGGAGTGATTGGGGGACAGAATGGTGTTGGGGAGAGATGGAGAGGAGAAAGGGGAGAGATTGTGGGATAGAATTGTGATGGGTAGAGTTGGAGGGGAGGGAGTGATTGCGGATAGCATGGTGTTGGGGAGAGATGGGGAGGAGTGAGTGGAGTGATTAGGGATAGAATGTTGTTTGGGAAAGATGGAGAGTAGGGAGAGTTTGGGGGGTAGAATCGTGTTGGGGAGAGATGGAGAGCAGGAAGGGTTGTAATTGGGGGTATAATGGTGTTGGGGAGGGAGAGGAGGGAGGGATTGGGGAATAGAATGGTGTTGCGGAGAGATGGATAGGAGGAAGTTGAGAGATTAGGGATAGAATGGTGTTGGGGAGGGTTGGAGATGTGGGAGTGATTTGGGGATAGAATGGTGTTGGGTAGAGATGGGGAGGAGGGAGTGATTGGCGATAGAATTGTGTTGGGGAGAGATGGAGCGAGAGAGATTGGGGATTGAATGGTGTTGGGGAGAGATGGAGAGGAGGAGTGATTGGGGAAAGTATGGTTTTGGGGTGAGATGGAGTGGAAGAAGGGGTGAGATTGGGGGACAGAATCGTGTTGGGGTGAGATGTAGACTAAGAAGGGGAGAGATTGGGGGATAAAATGCTGGGAGTGGAGAGATGAAGAGGAGGGTGTGATTGGGGATAGAATGGTGTTGGGGAGGGATGGAGAGGGTGGAGTGATTGGGGATAGCATGGTGTTGGGGAGAGATTTAGAGGAGGGAGTCATTGGGGATAGAATGGAGTTGGCGAGAGTGTGAGAGAGAGATTGGGGATAGAATAGTGTTGGTGAGAGATTGAGAGAGAGATTGGGGATTCAATGGTGCTTGGGAGAGATCGAGTGGAGGAAGGGGAGAGATTGGAGATAGAATCGTGTTGGAGGAAAGATGGAGAGGAGGGAGTGATTGTGGGTAGTAATGTGTTGGGGGAACGATGGAGAGCAGGGACATATTGGTGATAGAATGGTGTTGGAGAGGGAGAGGAGGAAGGGGATAGATTGGGGATAGAATGGTGTTGGGGAGAGATGGATAGGAGGGAGTGATTGGGGGACAGAATGGTGTTGGGGAGAGATGGAGAGGAGAAAGGGGAGAGATTGTGGGATAGAATTGTGATGGGTAGAGTTGGAGGGGAGGGAGTGATTGCGGATAGCATGGTGTTGGGGAGAGATGGGGAGGAGTGAGTGGAGTGATTAGGGATAGAATGTTGTTTGGGAAAGATGGAGAGTAGGGAGAGTTTGGGGGGTAGAATCGTGTTGGGGAGAGATGGAGAGCAGGAAGGGTTGTAATTGGGGGTATAATGGTGTTGGGGAGGGAGAGGAGGGAGGGATTGGGGAATAGAATGGTGTTGCGGAGAGATGGATAGGAGGAAGTTGAGAGATTAGGGATAGAATGGTGTTGGGGAGGGTTGGAGATGTGGGAGTGATTTGGGGATAGAATGGTGTTGGGTAGAGATGGGGAGGAGGGAGTGATTGGCGATAGAATTGTGTTGGGGAGAGATGGAGCGAGAGAGATTGGGGATAGAATGGTGTTGGGGAGAGGGAGAGGAGGGAGAGTGGGGATAGAATGATTTTGCGGGAAAGCTGGAGAGGAGGGGTGATTAGGGATAGTATGGTGTTGGGGAGAGATGGAGAGAAGGGAGTGATTGGGGATAGAGTGGTTTTGGGGAATGATGGAGAGGAGAGAGTGATTGGTCATAGAATGGCATTGGGGAGTGATTGAGAGAGATTAGGGATAGAATGGTGTTGAAGTGGAGAGATGCGGGGAGAAGGTGAAGGGGAGAGACTGGAGGATAGAATGGTGTTGCAGTGGACGGATGGAATGAGGGTGGAGGGACGAGATTGGGAACAGAATGGTGTTGGAGGGGAGAGATGCAGAGAGGGGGATAAGGTGAGAGATTGTGGTTTGGACAATGTTGGTGACAAGGGACGGAGTGCGGGGGGGGGTGATTGGGTTGAGAAAGTATTTGGGATGGAGTGGGGGTAAGTACAGAGAAGAGAAGGGCCGAGACTGGGGTGATAGAAAATCATTGGACGGGCGATGGAGAGAGACGGGGTGAAGGTGAGACAGTGGGGTGGAGCTGATAGCTGATGAAGGAAAGGGTCTGAGGGGGCATGATGGGGGGTGTGTGGAGGAAACGGTGGTGATGAGGCGGATTGAGGAAAGACATGGGTTACAGTGGGGAGAAATGGAGGGGAGATTGAGGAGAGAGACTGGGAAGGAGGCATGAGGGGTAGGGAGAAGGAGTGAGACATAAATCGCAGAGAATGGAAAGAAATGCGATTAGGAGGAGAGGTGGAGTGTGAGGAAGAGAGGAAAAAAGATGAAAACGGTGAGAGCCCGGGAGGAAGACTGGTTGGGAGAGGGGAAGGAGAGGGAATGATAAGGGGGACAGGAAGGTGAGAAAGAGAGGGTGAGCTGAGAGATAGCAGGGAATGTAGCGGGGGAGATTCTGCAGTGGGTGAGGAAGGAGATGGAGGTGAAGGTGAAACGGGAAGCAAGGGAGGAGAGAGATGGAGAGGGGTGAGCGTGCGGAGGAATGTCGAGGGATGCAGGGAGGGTGAGAGAGTGGGGATGAGGGATGTGGGGGGGAGTTGGGTTGAGGGGAGCGGTGGGGAGTGAGTGGGGCTGACGGACGGGGAGGTAGTGAGGATGTTGGTCGGGGAGGGAGTGGGGATGAGGGACGGGGTGAGAGTGCGAATCAGGGATGGGGAGGGACTGGGAATGAAGGATCGGGAGAGAGTGGGGATGAGAGATGGGGAGGGAGTGGGGATGAAGGATCGGGAGAGAGTGGGGATGAGGGACGGGGAGGGAGTGGGGATGAGGGACGGGTAGAGAGTGAGGATGAGGGATGGGGATGGAGTGGGGATAAGGGATTTGGAGGGAGTGGTTGAGGGGAGTGAAGGGGAGAGAGTGGGGATGAGGGATGGGGAGGGAGTGGGGATGAGTGGAGGACTGGGAAGTGAGTGAGCTTGAGGGACGGGGATGGAGTGCTGATGAGGGACGGGGAGGGAGTGAGTTTGAGGGATAGGGAGGGAGTGAGTTTGAGGGATGGGGAGAGAGTGGGGATGAAGCATCGGGTGGGTGTGGGGATGAGGGATGGGGTGGGAGTGGAGATGAGAGACGGGGTGGGAGTGGGGATGAGCAATGGGGAGAAAGTGGGGATGATGGGGGAGTGAGCTTGAGGGATGGGGAGGGGAGTGAGTGAGTTTGAGGGATGGGGAGGGAGTGTGGATGAGGGATGGGGTGGGAGTGGGGATGAGGGATGGGGTGCGAGTGGGGATGAGGGATGGGGCGGGAGTGGGGATGAGGGATGGGGCGGGATTGTGGATGAGGGATGATTTGGGAGTGGGGATGAGAGATGGGGTGGAAGTGGGGATGAGTGGAGGAATAAGGAGTGAGTGAGTTTGAGGGATGGGGAGAGAGTGGGGATGAGGGATGGGGAGGGAGTGTGGATGAGGGATGGGGTGGGAGTGGCGATGAGAGATGGGGTGGGAGGGGATGAGTGGAGGACTGGGAAGTGAGTGAGCTTGAGGGACGGGGATGGAGTGCTGATGAGGGACGGGGAGGGAGTGAGTTTGAGGGGGAGAGAGTGGGGATGAAGCATCGGGTGGGAGTGGGGATGAGGGATGGAGTGGGTGTGAGGATGAGGTATGGGGTGGGAGTGGGGATGAGAAATGGGGTGGGAGTGGGGATGAGTGGAGAAATGGTGAGTGAATGAGGTTGAGGGATGGGTAGAGAGTGGGGGTGACGGACGGGGGAGTGTGGATGAGAGATTGGAAGGGAGTGGGGATGGATCGAGAGAGAGTGGGGATGGGAGTGTGGATGAGGGACGGGGAAGGAGTGCGGATGGGGGATGAGGGGTGGGATGGGGAGGGTGTGGGTTTGGGAGAAAAAGAGTGTATGTGTGTGTGTGAGAGAGAGAGAGAGACAGAGAGAGAGAGAGAGAGAGAGGAGGGAGAGAGAGAAGGGGAGAAAGAGAGAGAGCGCCATGGACAGAGGGAGGGAGAGAGAGAGCGAATGAAAGAGTGATGGAGAGCGAGGGAGAGAGAGATGGGGAGAGGAAGAGAGGGCGTGAGAGAGAGCAAGCAGATGAAAGAGTGAGAGAGACAGATGGTGAGAGAGTGGGAGAGGGAGAGGAAGAGAGAGAGAGAGAGAGAGAGAGAGGGAGTAAGAGATGGGGAGCAGAAGAGAGTGAGAGAGGGAGTAAGCAGATGAAAGAGTGAGAGAGACAGAGGGTGAGAGGAAGAGTGAGAGAGGGAGAAGAGAGAGAGTAAGAGGGAGAGAAGGGGTGGGAGAGGAAAGAGAGAGGGAATGAGAGAGACAGCACGCGGATGAAAGGGTGAGAAACAGAGGGTGAGAGAGAGGGTGAGAGAGGAAAAGCGAGAGAGTGAGAGGAAGAGAAAGAGAGAGAGAAGGGGTGGGAGAGGAAGAGAGGGTGAGAGAGAGCAAGCGGATTAAAGAGTGAGAGAGACAGAGTGAGAGAGAGGGAGAGGGAGAGGAAGAGAGAGACGGGAGAGGGGAAGAGGGAGGAAGAGAGAGGGGGAGAGGGGAAGAGGGAGAGGAAGAGAGTGTAAGACAGAAAGGGGTGGGAGAGGAAGAGAGAGAGGGAGTGAGAGAGAGCAAGCGGATGAAAGAGTGAGAGAGAAGGAGAGAGAGAGGGAGAGGAAGAGAGAGAGGGATAGGGGAAGAGGGAGAGGGAGAGAGGAAGAGAGAGCGTGAGGAAGAGAGAGAGGGAGGAAGAGGGAGAGAGAGGGAGAGGGATAGGAAGTGGAAGAGAGGGAGTGAGAGGGAGTGAGAGAGTGCAAGCGGATGTATGAGAGACAGAGGGTGAGAGAGAGAGGGAGAGGAAGAGAGTGTAAGACAGAGAGAAGGGGTGGGAGAGGAAGAGAGAGAGGGAGTGAGAGAGAGCAAGCGGATGAAAGAGTGAGAGAGAGGTGAGTGAGAGGGAGAGGGGGAGGAAGAGAGAGGGATAGGGGAAGAGGGAGAGGGAGAGAGGAAGAGAGCGTGAGGAAGAGGAAGAGAGGGAGGAAGAGGGAGAGAGAGGGAGAGGGATAGGAAGAGGAAGAGAGGGAGTGAGAGAGAGGGAGAGGCAGATGAAGAGGAAGAGAGAGAGGCAGAGGAAGAAGAGAGAGAGGGAGAGGGGGTGGGAGAGGAAGAGGAACAAATTGGGGAGGAATGGGTTGGCGACGGAAGATGAGGGGAAGATGAGGAGATGGAGTGAGAGAGGTATAGGGGAACGTTAAGGGGGCGAGGAGAGGTTATGGAGGGCATAGACACGGATGGGGGGAAATGGAGAAGGTGGGATCATGAGTGGGAGGCGGGGTAGATGCAGGGGGAAGAGATGTGAGGAGAGAGGATGGGGGTGGAGGAAGAGATTAGGAACGTGAAATGAAGGGCTGATGTTGGGAGCGAAGCGGTGGCTGCCCGAGAGAAGGAATTGCGTGAGAGTGGGATGGTTGAAGGGGAGCAAATGAGGAGGAAGGGGCAGGTGCTGGAGGGAAGGAATTGTGGAGTGGGGCATGAGGAAGGGGACGGAGGAAGAAGTCGAAAGAGCTGATTGAATGAGAGAGGGTGCGCAGAAGGGAGAAGGGTGGAGGGGAGAGATAGAATGCAGAGGAACGGGACTGATAGGAAAGTGAGAGTGAGTGATGAAGAACGGGGAGGGAGGGAAGGCAGAGGGCGAGGAATTGGAGAGCGGGAGGAATGGAGTCGAGGTTGCGGTGGGCGGTTATGGAGTGAATGGTGAAGCGAGGAGTTCTGCAGGTCGCGTAGGGCGGCAATAGATTGAATGCTGAACTGAGGAGGTCTGGGAGGAAGCGGTTGGATGGAGAAAAGAGGTGGAGATTGAGGGATTGGATGGAGGGGGAGAGAGGAGAGGGACAGAGAGTGAAATAGAAATGATGGGACAAGAGTGTGGAGAAAGGAAGAAGGGATGATGGGAAGAGATGCAGAGAGAGAGATGGATGTGAGAGAGTGGGGGAAAGGAAGAGGGGATCTGGTGCAGAGAGAGAGAAGAAGGAGAGAGAGTGTGGGAAGAAAGGAAAAGGGAATGGAGTGGAGAGATATAGAGAGAGATGAATGTGAGGGAGCGGGGCAAAGGAAGGTATCTGGTGGAGAGGTGGAGTGAGAGAAGGTGAGAGAGTGTGGGAAGAAAGGAAGAGTGGATGGAGTGGAGAGATTCAGAGAAAGATGAATGTGAGAGAGTGGGGGAATGGAAGAGGGGATCTGGTGGAGAGAGAGAGAAGAAGGAGAGAGTGTGGGAAGAAAGGAAAAGGGAATGGAGTGGAGAGATTCAGAGAGAGATGAATGTGAGAGAGCGGGGGAAAGGAAGAGGGGATCTGGTGGATAGGTGGGAGAAGGTCAGAGAGTGTTTGAAGAAAGGAAGAGGGGATGCAGTGGAAAGATTCAGAGAGAGAGAGAGATGAATGTGAGAGAGTGGGGGAAAGGATGAGGGGATCTGGTGGAGGTGGAGTGAGAGAAGGTGAGAGAGTGTGGGAAGAATGGAAGAGGGAATGGAGTGGAGAGATTCAGAGAGAGAGTGATGAAGTAAGAGAGTGGGAAGACAGGAAAAGGAGAGAGCGAGAGAGAGAGATGAACAATGGGGAGTAAGGATGGGATGATGGGGAGAAATGCAGAGCGAGATGAAGATGGGAGAGTGGGGTTAAAGGGAGAGGGGATGAAGGAGAGAGGTGCAGGGAGAAAGACATGAAGATCAGAGACTGGGAAGAATGGAAGTGGGATGCAAGAGAGAGACGCAGAGAGAGTGGTGGTGGTGACAGAGCGGGGAGACAGGAAGAGGGGATGTTGGGAAAAGGAGCAGAGATGGAGAGACTCATGAGGGTGAGAGAGTGGGGGAAAGGAATAGTGGATGGGTAGAGGTGCAGAGGGAGAAAGAGTGATGATGCTGAGGGGGGAAGGAAGAGGGACGTAGGGGGAGAAATGCAGAGAGAGAGGGAGTGATGAGGGGAGAATGGAGGAAGGGATGCAGGAGAGAGCTGCAGAGTGAGAGAGTGATGAAGGAGCGAGTTGGGAGAAAGGAAGAGGGGATGTAGCGGAGAGATGCAGAGAGATTGAGAGAGATGAGGGTGGTTGAGTGTGGAGGAGGGAATAGAGGGTGTAGAGGAGAGATGCAGAGAGAGAGAGAGGTGGTGAAGTAGAGAGGGCCTGGTGGAAGATAGGGGTGATGGAGCAGAGTGATGAATTGAGAGATTAATGGAAAGGAGCTGAGAGGAACGGAGAGTGGTGAGGGGGAAAGGGCTGGGAAATGGTACAGGTGATGGAGGGGGAAGTGGAGAGAGAAGGATGAATGGGATGTGTTGGGAGAATGGGAGAGTTGATACAGGAGAGGGATGGAGACAAGTGGACGAATAGAGAAGATTGGAGGAGTTGTGGATGGAGCTGCAGGTTGTCGAAGGTTACAAGAGGATATAGACAGGCTGCAGAGTTGGGCAGAAAAATGGCAGATGGAGTTCAATCCGGACAAGTGTGAGGAAGCATTTTGGAAGGACAAACCGGAAGACTGAGTACAGGATTAATGATCAGTTACTTAAGAGTGTGGATGAACAGAGGGACCTTGGGGTTCAAATCCATACATCCCTCAAGGTCGCTACACAGGTTGATAGGGTAGTTTACGAAGGCCTATGGGATGCTAGGCTTCATTAACAGGGGGATTGAGTTCAAGAGTAGAGAGGTCATGTTGCAACTCTACAAATCTCTGGTGAGACCGCAATTAGAGTATTGTGTTCAATTCTGGTCACCTCATTATAGGAAGGATGTGGAACCTATGGAGAGGGTGCAGAGGAGATTTACCAGGATGTCACCTGGTTTGGAGAACAAGTCATATGAAGCAAGGTTAACGGAGCTGGGACATTTCTCTTTGGAGTGTAAAAGAATGAAAGGTCTACAAGATTATGAGAGGCATAGATAGAGGTCTACAAGATTATGAGAGGCATAGATAGGGTGGTTAGTCAGTACCTGTTTCCCAGGGCACCGATAGCAAACACCAGAGAGCATATGTACAAAATTAAGGGAGGGAAGTTTAGGGGAGACATCAGGGGTAAATTTTTTACAGAGGGTTGTGAGTGCCTGGAATGACTTGCCTGGGATGATGGTGGAGGCTAAAACATTAGGGGTATTTAAGAACCTCTTGGACAGGCACATGGATGAAAGAAAAATGGAGGATTATGGGGTAGAGTGGGTTTTGTACTTTTTTAAGGATTATATGGGTCAGCACAACATGGAGGGCTGAAGGGCCTGTACTGTGCTATATGGCTCGATGGTTCTAATGTGAGAGATTGGAGACAGGGAGGGAGAGGGAAAGAGGGAAGGGTTGGCAGTGGGGTCGAGAGACGTAAGAGAGAGGAAAAGGGGGACGCGAGAGTGGATGCAGTGATGGAGAAGAGATCGAGTGAGTGCGAAGGGATGGAGAAGCGATGGGGAAGAGAGGCGGAGAGAGAGGGATGACAGAGGAGAGTGGGGATGAGAGGAGATTGGATGGAGGGGAAAGACTGGGCACGTAGGGAGAAATGAGGAGGGAATGGCGGGAGACGGATGAGGGAGAGGAACTGGGCAGGAAGAGTGAGGGTGAAGATGAGAGACTGAGGAAAATGAAGAGGATGCAGGGGAGAGATGGAGAGGAGTGAGTGGGGAAGAATAGAGGGGAGCAGAGAGGGGAGGGGTGAGCGTGTGGAGGAATAGACAGGACAGAACAAAGCTTTTGGTATGCTGGCCTTTATAAATCAGAGCATTGAGTATTGGAGTTGGGATTTAATGTTAAAATTGTACAAGGCATTGTGAGGTCAAACTTGGAGTATTGTGTACAGTTCTGGTCACCAAATTGTTAGGAAAAATATCAACAAAATAGAGACAGTACAGATGAGATTTACTAGAATGTTACCTGGGATTCAGCACCTAAGTCACAGGGAAAGGTTGAACAATTTAGGTCTTTATTCTTTGGAGCGTAGAAGGTTGATAGAGGTTGATAGGGCACTTGATAGAGGTATTTAAAATTCTGAGAGGGATAGATAGAGTTGTCGTGGATAGGCTTTTTCCATTGAGAGTAGGGGAGATTCAAACAAGAGGACATGAGTTGAGAGTTAAGGGGCAAAAGTTTAGAGGTAACACGAGGGGGAATATGTAGCAGTGGTAGCTGTGCGGAACGAGCTTCCAGTAGAAGTGGTAGAGGCAGGTTCGGTATTGTCATTTAAAGTAAAATTGGATAGGTATATGGACAGGAAAGGAATGGAGGGTTATGAGCTGAGTGCGGGTCGGTGGGTTTAGGTGAGAGGAAGCGTTCGGCACGGACTAGAAGGGCCGAGATGGCCTGTTTCCATGCTGTAATTGTTATGAGGTAATATGAGGGAGAGGAGAAAGGGTGCAGGGGAGAGAGCAGGGCAAAAATTCAGAAAGGGGGCAGTGGGACAAGAGAAGGAGAAGAGAGACAGAGGGAGAGAGGATGGGCGGAGTGGGACGAAGAGGGAGAAGGGGAGGAAGTAGAGGAGGAGGAGAGAGGAGGGAGGGAGTATTAAGAGGGAGAGGAAAGGGTGCAATTCTTAACCTGGGGTGTGGGGGGTGCGGGTGATGCCTGTCTGCCTCTGTCGGGAGCTCAAACAAAGCAACCCTCATCTCTCCGCCTTCCCTTCTCTCGACTATCACCTCCGCCAGAATTCTCTCCATACTCGTTCACCCCTCATTATGTTCCCCTCACTCCCTTTCCCGTCCACCCCCTCACCCCGTCTGCCGCTGCCACCCCCACCCCCTCGACAGCCCCTCCAGCTCCCCCTGGCAGCGAGACGGGCAACTCCCGCGGAACCCCATTTTGTCCCGATTCCGCCTTCCCAGTAACGGAACCCTCCTCCCTCCAATGCGCACCCCTCCCTAACCCCACCCCATCCCTCCCCGCCCACTCGGCGGGTCAGGCGGAGCCTGTGGAGTGGAATAAACAGTCGACGATCCGGCTGAGACTGTTCAGCAGCACTGCTTTATTTCCGGGTAACTTTCCGGGAGGCCGGGGGTCTCTCTGGAACCGTCTGAGAGAGCAGTGCGCTGGAGACTCCTCGGGGGTCTAAAAGCAGCAGTGGAGACCGGATCCGGGGCATTCAGCGGGGAGGAGATGCCCGGAACATTCCGCAGTACACTTCCCACCGAAGTTTTAACATGGCATATCGAGGGCCACTGGTGGAGATGGAAAGAGTTAGTGAGTGGGGGGGGGGGGGAGAGAGAGAGAGAGAGAGAGAGAGAGAGAGAGAGAGAGAGAGAGAGGGAATGAGTGGAAGGGTGAGGTAAGAGCACGAGGGAAAGCGGGAGAGCGCGTGGTGGGTTGTGGGAGTCAGGGAAACGGAAGGAGGGAGCGGGAGAATTGAGGGGGAGGGGTAGTGGGCAGTGAGAGGGAGGAGGCAAGTGGAAGGGGATGGGAGAGAGGGAGCAATAAAGTGTGCCGAAAGGAGTGAGTGAAAGAGAGAGAGCGGGTAGGACTGAGAGGGGACGAGAGGGGTGAGTGAGAGAGAGAGAGAGTGGGGGGTAGGATTGGGAGGGGACGAGGAGTGAGTGAGAGAGAGAGTGTTTGGTAGGACTGTGAGGAATGCAGTAGAACAGAGTGATCTCGGAATAATGGTGCATAGTTCCCTGAAGGTGGAATCCCATGTGGATAGGGTGGTGAAGAAAGCTTTTGGTATGTTGGTCTTTATAAATCAGAGCATCGAGTATAGGAGTTGGGATGGAATGTTAAAATTGAACAAGGCATTGGTGAGGCGGAATTTGGAGTATTGTGTACAGTTCTGATCACCAAATTGATAGGAAAGATGTCAACAAAATGTAGAGTACAGAGGAGATTTACTAGAATGTTATCAGGGATTCAGCACCTAGGTTACAGAGAAAGATTGAACAAGTTAGGTCTTTATTCTTTGGAGCGTAGAAGGTTGAAGGGGCACTTGATAGAGGTATTTAAAATTTTGAGGGGGATAGATAGAGTTGACGTGGATAGGCTTTTTCCACTGAGGGTAGGGGAGATTCAAACAAGAGGACATGAGTTGAGAGGGCAAAAGTTTAGGGGTAACACGAGGGGGAACTACTTTACTCTGAGAGTGGTAGCTGTGTGGAACGAGCTTCCAGTAGAAGTGGTAGAGGCAGTTTGGTATTGTCATTTAAAGCAAAATTGGGTAGGTATATGGACAGGAAAGGAATGGAGGGTGCTGGGCTGAGTGCAGGCGAGAGTAAATGTTCGGCACGGACTAGAAGGGATAAGATTGCTTGATCCCGTGCTGTAAATGGGATATGGTTACTAATCCCTCCCGGATCTTTTCAGCCTCCTCTTTCCGAAGCCGTCTGCTGCAGCGTACATAATCAGTCCTATCCTCCCAGTATCTTTCTCTGACCCGCCACATCTCACGGGCCCCACACCCTCTCCACCTCCCCCTCCCTCGCTGCCCGGAGCGAGGGTCCCGACACGCGAGAAGCTAAAATTGGGGTAAGAACTTACTGCCGAGAGCCACGCAGTAAGCGAGCACCAACAGGATGGAGAGGAGGGCGAAGGTTTTCACGGAAGGAGTCATGTTGGCAGTTGCCCGAGGATGCAGATTGTTCAGGAGCGCCTGTTCACGCAGGAATAAGCTCCCCCCGAGACGGCCGGCGTATTTATGTGGTGAGATGCCACTGGACACGTCAGCAAAGACACGGTCAGAGACTCGGGGCGCTGGGAAGGAGGTGCTCCGGAGGGCGGTGCCCGTCCTTGTTCACTCCACAAGGCGGAGACGTGTCGGCACATTCTGTTGCCGTTCCACAGACGTTCAGGAGACAGGCTGACCACGCACGGCTCATTCCTATGTCGTGCCTTGAGTGAGCGGCGGGGCGGAGGGAGGAGAGAGATTAGAGATCGACGCGCCTCTCAGAGGGAGCGGACGGGAGGCTCCCGTTGACTCCGGGCATTGACCAGTATCCTTGACACTCCCCGTGTGTGACCGTGACGCGACCTCAGAACTACCTCGGCCTTCCCTCAGCCCTCTATTTCTCTAAGCTCCATGCAGCCATCCCGGAGTCTCCAGAAAGACCCTCCCGTTTCCGCCTCCACCTCCGCCGCCGGCAACCCATTCCCCGCACTCACCACCCTCTGCGTAAAAAAAAACTTAACCCCGACATTCCTCTGTACCTACTTCCAAGCCCCTTTTAAAACGGTGCCCTCTAGTGCTGGCCATTTCAGCCCTGGGGTAAAAAGCCTTTGTCTACCCACACGATCAATGCCTCTCATCATCTTGTACCCCTCTATCAGGTCACCTCTCACCCTCCGTCGCTCCGAGGAGAAAAGGCCGAGTTCACCCAATCTATTCCCATAAGGCATGCTCCCCAATCCTGGCAACATCCTTGTAAATCTCCTCCGCACCCTTTCTATGGTTTCCACGTCCTTCCTGTAGTGAGGCGAACAGAACTGAGCACAGTACTCCAAGTGGGGTCTGACCAGGGTCCTATAGAGCTGTAAAATTACCTCTCGGCTCCTAAACTCAATCCAGGCAACATCCTTGTAAATCTCCTCTGCACCCTTTCTATTGCTTCCACATCCTTCCTGTAGAGAGGCGACCAGAACTGAGCACAGTACTCCAAGTGGGGTCTGACCAGGGTCCTATAGAGCTGTAACATTACCCCTCGGCTCCTAAACTCAATCCAGGCAACATCCTTGTAAATCTCCTCCGCACCCTTTCTATGGCTTCCACATCCTTCCTGTAATGAGGCGACCGGAACTGAGCACAGTACTCCAAGTGGGGTCTGACCAGAGTCCTATAAGCTGTTACATTAACCCTCGGCTCCTAAACTCAATCCAGGCAACATCCTTGTAAATCTCCTCTGCACCCTTTCTATGGTTTCCACGTCCTTCCTGTAGTGAGGCGACCGGAACTGAGCACAGTACTCCAAGTGGGGTCTGACCAGGGTCCTATATGTCTGTAACATTACCTCTCGGCTCCTAAACTCAATCCAGGCAACATCCTTGTAAATCTCCTCCGCACCCTTTCTATGGCTTCCACGTCCTTCCTGTAGTGAGGCGACCAGAAATGAGCACAGTACTCCAAGTGGGGTCTGACCAGGCTCCTATATATCTGTAACATTACCTCTCGGCTCCTAAACCCAATCCCACGATTGATGAAGGCCAACACACCGTCCGCCTTCTTAACCACAGAGTCAACCTGCTCAGATGCTTTGAGCATCCTATGGACTCGGACCCCAAGATCTCTCAGATCCGCCACACTGCCAAGAATCTTAACATCAATACTATATTATGCCATCATATTTGACCTGCCAGAATGAACCACCTCTCACTTCTCTGGGTTGAACTCCATCTGCCACTTCTCAGCCAAGTTTTGCATCCTATTAATGTCCCGCTGTAACCTCTGACAGCCCTCCACACTATCCACAACACCTCCAAACGTTGTATCATCAGCAAACCTACAAACCCATCCCTCCACTTCCTCATCCTGGTCAGTTATAAATATCACGATGAGTCAGCAGTCCCAGCTGAATCCCAAAGCATTACAGACACTTTCCCATCTACTCGCCAAAGCTTTTCTCAATCCAGCGTGGCGTACTTGTACAGTTGTCCCAAACCTTTGCACACCCGTCCGGAATACGCCCATAACATATAGGAGTAGATAGAGGGAAAGGGGATAGTGGGGATGAAGCGAGAATGGAGAGGGAGAGATGGAGAGAGGGAAAGGGGAGAGTGGGGAAGGAGGGAGGAGGCAAGTAGGGTAGAGAGAGGGAGCAACCAAGTGTGCCGAGAGGAGTGAGTGAAAGAGAGAGAGTGGATGGTAGGAAGAGGAGTGAGTGAGAGAGAGAATGTGTGGATAGGCCTGGGAGGGGACGGGAGGAGAGAGTGAGAGAGAGAGTGGGGATAGGACAGGGAGAGGACGAGAGTAGTGTGTGAGAGAGTGGGGGATACGACGGAGGGTATGAGAGGAGTGAGTAAGAGAGTGTGGGGGGTAGTACTGGGAGAGGACGAGAGGAATGAGTGAGAGACAGTGGTTGGTACGACTGGGGGAGACGAGAGGAGTGAGTGAGAGAGATAGTGCTGGGTAGGAGTGGGAGAGGACGAGAGGAGTGAGTGACTGAGAGAGAGAGAGAGAGACAGAGAGAGAGAGAGAGAGTGAGAGAGAGAGAGAGAGAGAGAGAGAGAGAGAGAGAGAGAGAGAGAGAGAGAGAGAGAGAGAGAGAGAGAGAGAGAGAGAGAGAGAGAACTGGGTTTACGGAGCAGCAGAAATAGAAGAACACTTTGGAGTCTGGTGGTACCGTAAACTGAAGGTGTTTATTAGTAAACTACACAATACAGTATCAAGAATGCAAATATACATATAAAACTGGTAAACATGGAAGTGTAGGAATAATAAGCAACAATAATAAACAAGCTCTATCAATGTCTAGGGGTAAATGAATTGTCATAAGAGAATATAGAGTTCAGTTCAGTTCATGTGTGCTGAGGTAGTTGCAATTGTTGTATTGTAATTAGTTGGAGAGATAGAGAGAGAGAGAGAGAGAGAGAGAGAGAGAGAGAGAGAGAGAGAGAGCAGATGCAGCAGGCAAACTTTCTGATTTCTGATTCTGTTGCTTTCTGATTCTATCGTACCGTTGTGGTCATTCGGTTCTGACCCCTCGGTCCTCGGCCAGACCGTTCCTCTGTGGTGGACTCGTCACTCTGGCATGAGTGGTCACACACACGTCCCCACTGGCCCTGCCGTCACACTGTGAGCTTTGTTGACCGATCTCCTGATTCGGTCCTCGAAGCCCCCACCTTCCTGTGGGTGTCGGTCAGTGTCCACTGGTGTGTCTGAGGGGTTCCTCCCCGACACCTGTCTTTTATCCCCTCTGACGGGGTGTCAGCCATCCATCAACTCAAACCGACCATGTCCATCAAATCAGGCCACTCCTGCTGTCTCCTGAGGAATGTTAACGAGCAAAGTAACGTCCTTGCAGCGAAAGGTAAACAATCCAGGAAGAGCCATAATACATACATCAAATGTCTCTCTCTCAGTAGCAGCATAGTTCACAGTTCTCAAGGGGTGGGGTAATGGAAACGCTTCACCCAATTTCCATCTGGTCTGTTCAGCCCTCATAATACCTCCATCCATCAAGGAGTTTTCACCAGGTTGAAAATCAACTAGTAAAGCACACTACAGAGTCTAATCTAATACAGAAGTGGTCATTAACTACCAGGATAATACAGATATACTTTCTAATTAACACCGGGATAAACAATCAGCAGTTACATTGTCACTCCCCTTTACATGTTATATGTTAATATCGAATTCTTCTAATAGCAGACTCTAACCTAATAACCGCCTATTTTTATTCTTCGTGTTAGCCAAAAATACCAAGGGGTTGTGATGTGTTTCTTATAAAGTGTGAACCAATACATGTGTGATCATAATGTAGTGCATTACAGAAGTTTGTGCAAATACTAATCTCTATTTCACTTTTAAACTTGACATTCAGTCAATCTTCTATGAGGTGGTCTTTATTATTCACAGGCTTTGCTAAAAAAAAATAAAATAAAATTCCTGCAAAACCAGATCCTGTCATTCAAAGTGGCATTTGGTCAACCCTTTGCCCCTTGGCCTTTATAAGTCAGAGCGATGAGTATAGGAGTTGGGATGCAATGTGAAATTTGTACAAGGCATTGGTGAGGCCAAATTTGGAGTCTTGTGTACACTTCTGGTCACCAAATTATTGGAAAGATCTCAACAAAATAGGGAGAGCACAGAGGAGATTTACTAGAATGCTACCTGGGTTTCAGCAGCTAAGTTACAGAGAAAGATTGAACAAGTTAGGTCTTTATTCTTTGGAGCGCAGAAGGTTGAAGGGGGGCTTGATAGAGGTAATTAAAATTGTGAGGGGAATGGATAGAGTTGACGTGGATAGGCTTTTTACATTGAAAGTAAGGGGGATTCAAACGAGGACATGAGTTGGGAGTTAGAAGGCAAAATTTAAGGGATAATACGAGGGGAAAATCATTACTCAGTGAGTGGTAGCTGTGTGGAACGAGCTTCCAGTAGAAGTGGTAGAGGCAGGTTCGGTATTGTCATTTAAAGCAAAATTGGATAGGTATATGGACAAGAAAGGAGTGGAGGGTTATGGGCTGAGTGCGGATCGGTGGGACTAGGTGAGATTAAGCGTTCGGCAGGGAACAGAAGGGCCGAGATGGCCTGTTTCCGTGCTATACTTATCACTAATACCTCCCCGATCTTTTCAGCCCCCTCTTTCAGAGGCCGTCTACTGCGGCCTAGTTAAAATTTCCTATCCTCCCATTATCTTGAGACACTCTTCACCAGAGCAAGGGTTCCGACACGCGAGAAGCTAAAATTGAGGCAGAAACTTACTATTGAGAGCCACGCAGTAAGCGAGCACCACCAGGATGGAGAGGAGGGCGAAGGTTTTCACGGAAGGAGTCATGTTGGAAGTTTCCCGAGGATGCAGATCGTTCAGGAGCGCCTGTTCACGCAGGAATAAGCTCCCCCCGAGGCGGCCGGCGTATTTATGTGTTGAGATGCCTCTGGACACGTCAGCAAAGACACGGTCAGAGACTCGGGACGCTGGGAAGGAGGTGCTCCGGAGGGCGGTGCCCGTCCTTGTTCACTCCACAAGGCGGAGACGTGTCGGCACATTCTGTTCCCGTTCCACAGACGTTCAGGAGACAGGCTGACAACGCACGGCTGTTTCCATTATAACATCAGTTATCCTGGTGACTTCATTCTACATGCAGATTGTTTGAAACAAATTGGTAAGGGTGCTGAGGAAGAGGATTTCTTGGAATGTATGCGGGATGGTTTTCTGAACCAACATGTCGAGGAACCAACTAGAGAGCAGGCCACTGTAGATTGGATATTGAGCAATGGGAAAGATTTAATTAGCAATCTTGTCGTGCGAGGCCCCTTGGGTAAGAGTGACCATAATATGGTGGAATTCTTCATTACGATGGAGAGTGACAGTTAATTCAGAAACAAAGGTTCTGAACTTAAGGAAGGGTAACTTTGAAGGTATGAGACGGGAATTAGCTAAGATAGACAGGCAAATGATACTTAAAGGGTTACCGGTGGATATTCAACGGCAAGCATTTAAAGATCGCATGGATGAACTACAACAATAGTTCATCCCAGTTTGGCAAAAGAATAAGCCAGGGAAGTTGGTGCACCCGTGGCTGACAAGGGAAATTAGGGATAGTGTCATGTCCAAAGAAGGAACGTATAAATTAGCCAGAAAAAGCGGCACACCTAAGGACTGGGAGAAATTCAGTGTCCAGCAGAGGAGGACAATGGGCTTAATTAAGGAAAGGAAAAAAAAAATATATGAAAAAAAATCACTCTGTCTCCGGACAGTATTAACAGTCCGAGTCCTAACTCTGTGCGCCGAGACCTGTCATGAGTTAAATCTGCCTTCAACATCATCCGCCATGCACGATGTGTGTGAATCTGTGTGTGTGCGCGCCCTCCCCTTGTGCACCGATGTCCCGCTGACCCTTGACACTCCCCGTGTGTGACCGTGACGCGACCTCAGAACTACCTCGGCTTTCCATACAGCCCTCTATTTCTCTAAGCTCCGTGTAGCCATTCAGGAGTCTCCTGAAAGACCCTCCCGTTTCCGCCTCCACCTCCGCCGCCGGCAGCCCATTCCCCGCACTCACCACCCTCTGCGTAAAAAAACTTACCCCCGGCATCTCCTCTGTACCTACTTCCAAGCCCCTTTTAAAACTGTGCCCTCTACTGCTGGGCATTTCAGCCCTGGGGACAAGCCTCTGACTATCCACACCATCAATGCCTCTCATCATCTTGTACCCCTCTATCGGGTCACCTCTCATCCTCCGTCGCTCCGAGGAGAAAAGGCCGAGTTCACTCAACCTATTCTCACAGGGCACGCTCCCCAATCCAGGCAACATCCTTGTAAATCTCCTCCGCACCCTTTCTATGGTTTCCACATCCTTCCTGCAGAGAGGCGACCAGAACTGAGCACAGTACTCCAAGTGGGGTCTGACCAGAATCCTATAGAGCTGTAACATTACCCCTCGGCTCCTAAACTCAATCCAGGCAACATCCTTGTAAATCTCCTCCGCACCCTTTCTATGGTTTCCACGTCCTTCCTGTAGTGGGGCGACCAGAACTGAGCACAGTACTCCAAGTGGGGTCTGACCAGAGTCCTATAGAGCTGTAACACCTGCGCAGCTGCTTTGTGCGTCCTATGGACTCGGAACGCAAGATCCCTCTGACCCTCCACACTGACAAGAGTCTGACCATTAATACTATATTCTGCCGTCACATTTGACCGAACAAAATGAACCACCTCTCACTTCTCTGGGTTGAACTCCATCTCCCACTTCTCAGCCCAGTTTTGCATCCTATTAATGTCCCGCTGTAACCTCTGACACCCCTCCACGCTATCCACAACACCTCCAACATTTGCGTCATCAGCAAACACACAATCCCATCCCCCCACTTCCTCATCCAGGTCATTTAAAAATATCACGATGACTCAGCAGTCCCAGTTGATTCCCAAAGCATTATAGACCCTTTCCCATCTACTTGACAAAGCTTTACTCAACCCAGTGTGGCGGAGTTGTACAGTTGCCCCAAACCTTTGCACACCCGTCCGGAATACGCCCACAAAATGTTGGGAGTAACAGAGGGAAAGGGGAGAGTGGGGGTGAAGGGAGAGTGGATAGGGAGAGATAGACAATAGACAATAGACAATAGGTGCAGAAGTAGACCATTCGGCCCCTCGAGTCTGCACCGTCATTCTGAGATCATGGCTGATCATTCACTATCAATACCCAGTCCCTGCCTTGTCCCCATATCCCTTGATTCCCCTATCCATCAGATACCTATCTAGCTCCTTCTTGAAAGCATCCAGAGAATTGGCCTCCACTGTCTTCCGAGGCAGTGCCGTCCAGACCCCCACAACTCTCTGGGAGAAGAAGTTTTTCCTCAACTCTGTTTTAAATAACTGACCTCTTATTCTCAATCCATGCCCTCTGGTACTGGACTCTCCCAACATCTGGAACATATATCCCGCCTCAATCCTATCAAATCCTTTAATTATCTTAAACGTTTCAATCAGATCCCCTCTCAATCTCCTCAATTCCAGCGTGTACAAGCCCAATCTCTCCAATCTCTCTGCGTAAGACTGCCCTGCCATCCCAGGAATCAACCTAGTGAATCTACGCTGCACTTCCTCAATTGCCAGAATGTCCTTCCTTAAACCTGGAGACCAAAACTGTACACAATATTCCAGGTGTGGTCTCACCAGGGCCCTGTACAAATGCAAAAGGACATCCTTGCTCTTGTACTCAATTCCCCTTGTAACAAAGGCCAACATTCCATTTGCCCTCTTCACTGCCTGTTGCACTTGCTCATTCACCTTCATTGACTGGTGAACTAGGACTCCTAGGTCTCTTTGCATTTCTCCCTTACCTAACTCTACACCGTTCAGACAATACTCTGCCCTCTGGTTCCTGCTTCCAAAGTGGATGCCTTCACATTTATTCACATTGATTGACATCTGCCAAGTATCTGCCCACTCACCCAGCCTATCCAAGTCTCCCTGTATTCTCCTAACGTCCTCTTCGCATGTCACACTGCCATCCAGTTTAGTATCGTCAGCAAACTTGCTGATATAGTTTTCAATGCCCTCATCTAAATCGTTGACATAAATCGTAAAGAGCTGTGGTCCCAATACAGAACCCTGTGGTACCCCACAAGTCACCTCCAGCCAGTCCGAGAAACACCCATTCACTGCTACCCATTGCTTTCTATCTGCCAACCAGTTTTCTATCCATGTTGAAACCCTGCCCCCAATGCCATGAGCTCTGATTTTACTCACCAATCTCCTATGTGGCACCTTATCGAATGCCTTCTGAAAATATAGGTACACAACATCCACTGGCTTACCCTCATCTAACATCCTTGTTACACCTTCAAAAAACTCCAACAGATTAGTCAAGCATGATTTGCCCTTGGTAAATCCATGCTGGCTCGGCCTAATCCTATTTCTGCCATCAAGATGTGCCACTATTTCGTCCTTAATAATGGACTCAAGCATCTTCCCCACGACTTACGTTAGGCTAACAGGGCGATAGTTCTCCGTTTACTCCTTCCCTCTCTTCTTGAAAAGTGGGATAACATTAGCCACTCTCCAATCTTTAGGAACTGATCCTGAATCTAAGGAACATTGGAAAATGATTACCAATGCATCCGCAATTTCCTGAGCCACCTCTTTTAGAACCCTCGGATGCAGACCATCTGGACCCGGGGATTTATTAGCCTTCAGTCCTACCAGTCTACTCATCACAGTTTCTTTCCTAATGTCAATCTGTCTCAATTCCTCTGATATCTTATGACCCTGGACATCCATACATCTGGGAGATTGCTTGTGTCCTCCCTGGTGAAGACAGATCTAAAGTACGCATTAAATTCTGTTGCCATTTCCCTCTTTCCCATAACAATTTCTCCCAATTCATTCTTCAAGGGGCCAACATTGTTCTTAACTATCTTCTTTCTCTTCACATAGCTAAAAAAGCTTTTGCTATCCCCTTTTATATTCCTGGCGAGACTGAGCTCATACCTGATTTTTTCTCACCGTATTGCTTTTTTAGTTAAGATCTGCTGTTCCTTAAAACTTTCCCAATCATCTGTATTCTCACTCATCTTAGCCCTGTCACACTTCTTTTTCTTTAATGCTATACAATCTCTGACTTCCTTTGTCAACCACTGTGGCCCCTTCCCCCTCTTCGAATCCTTCCTTCTCATTGGAATGAACTGCTTTTGCATCTTTTGTATTATGCCCAAGAATATCTGCCACTGCTGATCCACTGTCTTTCCTGCCAGGGCATCCGCCCATTTAACTTTGGCCAGCTCTTCCCTCATGGCTCCGTAGTCTCCTTTATTTAATTGCAACACTGACAACTCTGATCTGCCCTTAGCCCTCTCAAATTGTAGATCAAAACTTATCATGTTATGATCACTACTTCCTAATGGCTCCTTTACTTCAAGATCACTTATCAATTCCTGTTCATTACACATCACCAAGTCCAAAATAGCCTCGTTCCTGGTTGGCTCAAGCACAAGCTGTTCCAAAAATACATCCCTTAGACACTCCACAAACTCCCTATCCTGGGGTCCAGCACCTACCTGATTCTTCCAGTTCACCGGCATGTTGAAATCTCCCATAACGACTGCATTACCTTTAGCACATGCCAATGTTAACTCCCTAATCAACTTGTACCCAATATCCACGCTACTGTTTGGGGGCCTGTACACAACATCCATTAGGGTCTTTTTACCCTTACTGTTCCTCAGCTCAATCCACACAGACTGTACTTGCCCTGTTCCCAAGTCACCTCTTGCTAAGGACTGAATCTCATTCCTCACCAACAGGGCCACCCCACCCCCTCTTCCCATATTTCTGTCTCTACGATAGCACGTATACCCTGGTACACTCAATTCCCAGACCTGATCCACAGATGGACAGAGGAAAAGGGGAGAGTGGAGATGAAGGAAGTGTGGAGAGGGAGAGATGTACGAAGGGAAAGGAGAGTAGGGAAGGGAGTGTGGAGAGGGAGAGATGTACGAAGGGAAAGGGGAGTGGTGAAGGGAGTGTGGAGAGGGAGAGATGGACGAAGGGAAAGGGGAGTGGGGAAGGGAGTGTGGAGAGGGAGAGGGACAAAGGGAAAGGGGAGTGGGGAAGGAGGGAGAGTGGAGAGTGAGAGATGGAAGGGAAAGGGGAGAGTGGGAAGGAGGGAGAGTGGAGAGGGAGAGATAGACAGAGGGAAAGGGGACAGTGGGGATGAAGGGAGAGTGGAGAGGGAGAGATGGACAGAGTGAAAAGGGAGAGTGTGTAAGGAGGGAGAGTGGAGAGGGAGAGATGGACGAAGGGAAAGGGGAGAGTGGGGAAGGAGGGAGAGTGGAGCGGGGGAGATGAACAGAGGGAAAGTGGAGAGTGGGGATGAAGGGAGAGTGGAGCCGGAGAGATGGACAGAGGGAAAGGGGAGAGTGTGTAAGGAGGGAGAGTGGAGAGGGAGAGATGTTAAAATAGGAGAGTGGGGATGAAGGGCAAAGGGTGTGGCAGAAAGGGGAAGGAATAGAGGGGAGATGAAGAGAGGGATAAGGGGAGGGGTGAGACGGAAGGTTATTGCTGGAGGGGAGAGATGTAGAGGGGGAGACAGTGGGGTAAAGCGAAAGGGGAAGCAGGGGAGAGAAGGAGAGAGTTCGAAAGAGAGGGTTGAAAGGGAGTGAATGGTGTGGAAGGGTGACAGCCGAGAAAGAAAGAGAGAGCGGGTGCGGGGCGGTTGAATGAAGAGTGGAGAAAGAGACGAGAGAGGAAGTGGGTGAAGGTGAGAAGATGGGTCGACAGGGATGTAGAGGGAGAAGGGGAGGAAGCAGAGGGGTGTTAAGGATCGAGGGAGGAGTCCAGCGGAGAGGGAAGGAACCCCCTTTTGTCCCGAATCCGCTCTCCTGTAACAAAACCCTCCTCCCTCCAATGCGCACCCCTCCCTAACCCCACCCCATCCCTCTCCGCCCACTCGGCAGGTCAGGCGGAGCCCGTGGAGTGGAATAAACAGTCGACGATCCGGCTGAGACTGTTCAGCAGTACTGCTTTATTTCCGGGTAACTTTCCGGGAGGCCGGGGGTCTCTCTGGAACCGTCTGAGAGAGCCGGGCGCCAGAGACTCCTCGGGGGTCTAAGCACAGCAATGGAGATCCGGTCTGGGGCAGAAAGCGGTGACGATGTGCCCGGGGCATTGCGAAACACACGTTGCTTTTAGGCTCCAACAAGTCCTTTCACGGTCGTTCAGCATCTGTTGATAGGCACTGGGAGAGCTGGAGAGAGGTAGTGAGTAGGAGAGCGAAGGAGAGAGAGAGAAATAGTGAGAGGAGGGTGAGGAAAGACGACGAGGGAAAGGGGAAAGCGCGGGATGGATAGTGGGAGTCAGGGAAATGTGTGAGAGAGGGAGTGTGGGGGTAGGACTGTGAGGGGATGAGAGGAGTGAGAGAGAGTGGGTGGTAGGATTGGGAGGGGACGAGCGGAGTGAGTGAGAGAGAAAGTGGGGGTTAGGACTTGAAGGGGACAGGAGGAGTGAGAGAGAGAGAGAGAGTGGGGCTGTAGGACTGGGAAGGGACGAGAGGAATGAGTGAGTGAGAGAGTGGGGTAAGGACTGGAGGGGACGACTGGAGTGAATGTGAGAGAGAGGAAGTGTGGGGGTAGGACAGGGAGGGGATGAGAGGAGTGAGAGAGAGCGGGTGGTAGGATCGGGAGGGGACGAGCGGAGTGAGTGAGTGAGAGAGTGGGAGGTAGGACTGGGAGGGGACGACAGGTGTGAGTGAGTGAGAGAGTGGGTGGTAGGGCTGGGAACGGACGGCAGGACTGAGTGAGAGGGAGTGTGGGGTTGGACAGGGAGGGGAGGAGAGGAGTGAGTGAGAAAATGAGATAGTGGGGGGTAGGACTGGGAGGGGACAGGAGGAGTGTGAATGAGAGAGAGAGTGTGGGGGTTTGACAGGGAGGGTAGGAGGAGTGTGTGAGAGATAGAGTGGGGGTAGGACTGGGAGTGGACGAGAGGAGTGACTGAATGAGAGAGAGAGTGAGGTGGAGGACTGGGAGTGGACGAGAGGAGTGACTGAATGAGAGAGAGAGTGAGGTGGAGGACTTTGAGGGAACGAGAGGAGTGAGTGAGAGCGTAGGGATAAGAATGGTAGGCGATGAGAGGAGTGAGTGAGAGAGAGCGAGTGTGGGGGTTAGGAACGGTAGGGGACGAGAGGAGTGAGTGAGAGAGCGCGATCTGCCCCGGAACCATCACCCTCCAGACCCCTGCCAACCGTGTACCGATACAAATGTCCCTCAAACTTCCAAATCAGGCTGACACGGAGTGCTGGCGCCGGCGACCTTTCCCTCAATCTGTCGGCCCGCGGAGTGAAGAAAATTCCCCTCCAGCTCACATATACCCAGTCTATACCCTCATCATCCTGTACACACCCCTCAAATACCCTCTCAATCTCCTACCTTCCGAGGATTAAAGGTGACATTTGTACAATCTGACCTGTTTCTGTGTTGTGGTTTTGTGTCATAATCCGGATTTCATTAGGGAGTTTAAGGTAAAGGAACCCTTAGGGATCGGCGATCACAATAGGATTGAATTCACTCTGCGGTCTGAGAGGGAGAAGCGTCAATCGGATGTACCAGTATCGCATTTGAATGAAGGGAATTCAGAGGCAGGAGATGGGTCGTCATTGGAGAGAGTGCAGAGCAGGTTCACGGGGAAGATTCAGGGAATGAACGGGTTAACACATGAGGTGCGTTTGGCAGCTTTGAGCCCGGACTCACTGGGGTTTAGAAGAATATGGGATGGGGGTGTGTCTCGGATTGAAACCGACTGAAAAGGACGAGATAGGGTGGATCTGCAAAACTAGGGGTTCACAGCCTCGAAACTGAGGGAGGAGCCTTCAGAATAAAAGGAGGAATTTCCTTCAGGCAGAGGATGGTGAATCTGACGAACGCGGTGCCACAGGCGGTTGTGGAGGCCAATACCGTGTGAATACTCAAAGCAGAAATTGGTAGTTCCCTGATCGGTCAGGGCATCAAAGGATATGGCGACAAGGCAGTTATACGTGGTTGAGTGGAACCCGCGATCAGCCATGGCGGAGTGGTGCAGCAGTGGCGACGGGCTGAACGGCCTATCTCTACTGGTGTGTCTTATGGCCTCTCAGTCTCCACCTTTTCAGCGGCCGTCTACTGCGGCGCACTTAATTAGTCCTATCCTACCATTATCTTTCTGTGACCCGCCGCAGCTCCCGGGCCCCCAAACCCTCTCCTCCTTCTCCTCCCCTCGCTGACTGGAACGTGGGTCCCGACACGCGAGAAGCCAAAATTGAAACAAGAACTTACCGTTTATCTGCCCCCGAGACGTAAGCGTGCACCAACAGGATGGAGAGGAGCGCGGTGTTCACGGAAGGAGTCATGTTGGAAGTTGCCGGAGGATGCCGATCGTTCAGGAGCGCCTGTTCACGCAGGAATAAGCTCCCCACCGAGACGGCCGGGGTATTTATGAGATGCCACTGGAGACGTCATCAAAGACACGGTCAGAGACTCGGGGCGCTGGGAAGGAGGTGCTCCGGTGGGCGGTGCCCGTCCTTGTTCACTCCACAAGGCGGAGACGTGTCGGCACATTCTGTTCCTGTTCCACAGCCGTTCAGGAGACAGGCTGACAACGCACGGCTGATTCCTATGTTGTGTCTGTGAGTGAGCGGCGGGGCGGAGGGAGGAGAGAGATTAGAGTTCGGTGCGTCTCTCACAGGGAGCGGACGAGAGGCTCCCGTTGACTCCGGGCATTGACCAGAACGACGCCTGATTTAGAAACATAGAAACGCTACAGCGCAGTACAGGCACTTTAACACACGAAGCTGTGCCCAACACGTCTTTATCTTAGAAATTGCCCGGGGTTACCTATAGCCCTTTATTTTTCTAATTTCCATGTATCTGCCCAGGAGTCTCTTAAAAGACCCTATCGTATTCCCCCAAAACCACCGTTGCCGGCAGCCCATTCCACACTCGCACCACTCTCTGAGTGAAAAACTTACCCCCAACTTCCCCTCTGTACCTACTCCCCAGCACCTTAAACCTGTGTCCTCTTGTGGCAACCATTTCAGCCCCGGGGAAAAAGCCTCAGACTAACCACACGAAAAATGCCTCTCTCAGACCTGCATATCATCATCCTCATCTGTCAGGTCACCTCTCATTCTCCAAAGAGGAAAGGCCGAGTTCACTCAACCTATTCTCGATTCTTCATACCTGCGTTTAAAGAAAAGTATTATATCTCGATCTCCCGGTACGTGAGCGGGATCAGCAAGTTGCGCATCGAATTATCAACGCTCTTTTTAGTAGATAATGAGTTTCAGCCGACTTTCCTTGAAAAGAAAGCGATAGTTATGTTCAGCTAAACTTTCTTGAAATCCCTCTTTCTTTTTATTTTCCTGAATTTTACAAACTCCTAAGGCCAGCGTAATAAATGTGTGTGTGTGTGTGTGTGTGTGTGTGTGTGTGTCTGTGTGTGTGTGTGTGTGTCTGTGTGTGTGTGTGTGTCTGTGTGTGTATGTGTGTGTGTGTTTGTGTGTGTGTGTGTGTGTGTATGTGTGTGTCTGTGTGTGTGTGTGTGTGTGTGTGTGTGTCTGTGTGTGTATGTGTGTGTGTGTGTGTGTGTGTGTTTGTGTGTGTGTGTGTGTGTTTGTGTGTGTGTGTGTTTGTGTGTGTGTGTGTGTGTCTGTGTGTGTGTCCGAGTGTGTGTCTGCGTGCAGAGATCTGGGGATTTCTGGCGCCGACTGTCCGGGCGCAGAGCTCAGGAAAAAAAATGACGCGACAAGACTTTTAACATCGTACATCAGCGGGTACTTTGTTATGACTCCCCTTCTGCTGAAATGGGGACAGCACGTTTTCCCTGCTGAGGGTGGGAGAACCTGCTTTACGTCGAGTTTGTGGATGAACGAGTACCCTTTGGGGTTCTGTGAGTCTGTGTCTTTTTTGGAACGGGGACACCTCTATTTCCCTTATTCAGGAGAGAGAGTGAGAGCCTGCGTTATGTCGACTGAACTAAATCAAAAATAACACAGAGAAAGTGCACTAGACTACAGACCTACCCAGGACTGCATACAGTGCAATAAACATGACAATAGGACAGTAAGGTGTCAGTCCAGGCTCTGGGTATTGAGGAGTCTGACAGCTTGGGGGAAGAAACTGTTACACAGTCTGGTCGTGAGAGCCCGAATGCTTCGGAGCCTTTTCCCAGACGGCAGGAAGGAGAAGAGTTTGTATGAGGGGTGCGTGGGGTCCTTCATAATGCTGTTTGCTTTGCGGATGCAGCGAGTCGTGTAATTGTCCGTGAAGGCGGGATGAGAGACCCCGATGATCTTCTCAGCTGACCTCACTATCTGCTGCAGGGTCTTGCGATCCGAGACGGTACAATTTCCGAACCCCGGATTCTACTCATTCACCCGGTATTCGACATACCACAGGCTCGCCCTCTCCCTAATAAGGAGAAAAGGGTTTTCCCCGGTTCAATAAAGACACAGACTAGTAGTTCACCAAACTCACTGTAAAGCTGAGCCTACTGGGCCTGAACACCTCCCTCTGCAACTGGATCCTTGATAGGGGTATTTAAAATTATGAGGGGGACAGATAGATTTGACATGGGTAGGCTTTTCCCACTGAGACGAGGGGAGTTTCAAACAACAGTACATGAGTTGGAAGTTAGTGGGCAAAAGTTTAGGGTTAACACAAGGGGGAATTTCTTTACGCAGAGAGTGGTAGCTGTGTGGAACAAGCATCCAGTAGAAGTGGTAAGAGGCAGTTTCAGTGTTGTCATTTAAAGTAAAATTGGATAGGTATATGGACAGGAAAGGTATGGAGGGTTATGGGCTGAGTACGGGTTGGTGGGACTCGGTGAGGGTTAGTGTTTGGCATAGACTAGAAGGGCCGAGATGTCCTGTTTCCGGGCTGTAATTGTGATATGGTTATACTGTACTGAGTTCACATAAAAAATCAAATGAAATGAAGTTGGCATCTAACCAGAAATGCTGTTGAATTTTGTGATTTACAATATTAAGGGACAAGCGATAGATAGTAAACCACGTGACGATTAAAGCACCGAAACAGGTCATGTCGGCCCTTCTAGTCCATACCGAACGCTTACTCTCACCTAGTCCCACTGGCCCATCTAACCATATCACAATTACAGCACGGAAACAGGCCAACTCGGCCCTTCCAGACCGTGCCGAACGCTTACTCTCACCTAGTCCCACTGGCCCATATAACCATATCACAATTACACACGGAAACAGGCCATCTCGGCCCTTCTAGTCCGTGCCAAACGCTTACTCTCACCTAGTCCCACTGGCCCATACAGCCATATCACAATTACACACGGAAACAGGCCAACTCGGCCCTTCCAGTCCGTGCCGAACGCTTACTCTCACCTAGTCCCACTGGCCCATATAACCATATCACAATTACAGCACGGAAACAGGCCGTCTCGGCCCTTCTAGTCCGTGCCGAACGCTGACTCTCACCTAGTCCCACTGGCCCATAACCATATCACAATTACAGCACGGAAACAGGCCATCTCGGCCCTTCTAGTACTTGCCGAACCCTGACTCTCACCTAGTCCCACTGGCCCATATAACCATATCACAATTACACACGGAAACAGGCCATCTCGGCCCTTCTAGTATGTGCCGAACGCTGACTCTCACCTTGTCCCACTGGCCCATATAACCATATCACAATTACACACGGAAACAGGCCATCTCGGCCCTTCTAGACCGTGTCGAACGCTGACTCTCACCTAGTCCCACTGGCCCATATAACCATATCACAATTACACACAGAAACAGGCCATCTCGGCCCTTCTAGTCCGTGCCGAACGCTGACTCTCACCTAGTCCCACCGACCCACACTCAGCCCATAACCCTCCATTCCTTACCTGTCCATATACCTATCCAATTTTACTTTAAATGACAATACCGAATCTGCCTCTACCACTTCTACTGGAAACTCGTTCCACACTGCTATCACTCTCTGAGAAAAGAAATTCCCCCTCGTGTTACCCCTAAACCTTTGCCCCGTAACTCCCGCCTCATGTCCTCTTGCTTAAATCTCCCGTACTCTCAATGGAGAAAAGACGAGTCTCGTCAACTCTATCCAGCCCTTCAGAATTTTAAATTACTCTATCAGGTGTCGCATCAGCCTTCTACGCTCCAAAGAATAAAGGCATTCCACGCATCAACCACTCTCTGAGTGAAAAACCTTCTTCTAATATTCCCCTTGAACTTCTCTCCCCTCACCTTAAAGCCACGTCCTCTTGTACTGAGCAGTGGTGCCCTGGGGAAGAGGCGCTGGCTGTCCACTCTGTCTATTCCTCTTAATATCTTGTACACCTCTACCATGTCACCTCTCATCCTCCTTCTCTCCAGAGAGTAAAGCCCTAGCTCCCTTAATCTCTGAACATAATGCATACTCTCTAAACCAGGCAGCATCCCGGTAAATCTCCTCTGTTCCCTTTCCAATGCTTCCACATTGAGGAGACCAGAACTGGACACAGTACTCCAAGTGTGGCCTAACCAGAGTTTTATAGAGCTGCATCATCACCCCGTGACTCTTTAACTCTATCCCTCGACTTAAGAAACTAACACCCTATAAGCTTTCGTAAATACCCTAACAACCAGTGAGGCAACTTTCAGGGATCTGTGGACATCTACCCCCAGATCCCTCTGCTCCTCCACACTACCGAGTATCCTGCCATTTACTTTGTACTCTGCCTTGGAGTTTGTCCTTCCAAAGTGTACCACCTCACTCTTCTCCGGTTTGAACATCTGTCACCTCTCAGCCCTCTTCTGCATCCTATCAATGACTATCTGTAATTTGGATGGTACTCTACACTATCCACAGCACCACCAGCCTTTGTGTCGTCTGCAAACTTGCCAACTCACCCTTCTGCACACACACCTTGGTCGTTAAGGATACGAAAATCACAATATTCTTTGCATTGTTAGCACTGCTGGGCTTTCTTTGCTGTAGGGCTGGTTTTGAGGGACCGGGTGAAATTCTCCGCCAGGCGAACACCTTCGTTTTGTTCACATTCAGAGACAGCTTGGTGGCTCTGCACGTGAGATGGTGCAGAACGTCCCACTCCCACCCGTCCAAAGAACAAGCCCCTTGCACATGCAGCAGAAAAGCTCTTCTCACCCCCTCCAGCAAAAATCATCGCACTCCCACCGAGCTCTCACGTGTGCAGCCAATCATCAATAAGGACACAGATTTACAGAACCCCAAATTCTACTCATTCACCCGGTATTCAACATACCACAGGCTCGCTCTCTCCTAATAAGGAGAAAAGGGTTTTCCCCGTTTCAACAAATTCTTCTCCCTCCTGCCGTTTGGGAAAAGGCTCCGAAGCATTCGGGCTCTCAAGACCAGACTATGT